>NC_133325.1:79735879-79789776 GCF_042186555.1 Aquarana catesbeiana | reverse complement strand
AAGCAAACTGTGTGTCATTGATGAACCCAAAAAAATATACTCAAACTATTGTCCTTTTTTTATACACAGGATGAGTCCATCCAGGAGGAATGGGGGGGAAAGTGGCAGGCAGGAGGAGACCAGGCCCATGGGACAGCCTGGAGGAGGCCGGATTCACCATCATCCTGGAGGAGGCTGGGCCCAGTGTCAGGCAGGAGGTGGCTGCTCCCAGTGAGGTGGCTGCTCCCAGTGAGGTGGCTGGGCCAAGTGAGGTGGCTGGGCCAAGTGAGGTGGCTGGGCCAAGTGAGGTGGGCTGGGCCCAGTAGGAGCCTGACCGAATCCCAAGTGCCTCCCCTCCACCTTCCCAAAAAAAGGGCCAGGAAGGGGATGGTCACACAGGACGCATCCCTGCGCCTCATGCAAGAGGCCACCCGTTTTTTAAGGAGCCCCCCCCGAAGCGGAAGAATCCTATGGCTGCTACTTAGCCAGCAGGCTTCTTCAGATGAATAGGGAGCAGCGCCTCATTTGTGAGCGCCTATTTGGGGAAACAATCCATAAGGGGCTGCAGGGCACGCTAACACAAAACACCCAACTACATGAGGCAGCCCCCCCTCCTCCTCCTCCTCCTCCTCCTCCTCCTGCCACAACTGAAACACCAGAGCCACAGCCTCAAAAGAAGGCTACAGGGAAGGCTGCAGGGCAGCGTGGAGGAAAGGCTGCAGGGAAGAGAAGAAAATGATGACCTGGGTTCAGTCTGGTCTGACAGAAGACGCAGGCTGTTGTAGGACCACAGTCTGGGGACATCTAGATCATCTGCTGGTGCTGTTGATCTCTGGGATTCTTGGACCAGATTGTGCTCCTCTTATATGGACTCCGCAAGATCCCAATTTTCTGGTACACCGACTTTTTCCAGCGTTGACTTCCTCTTTATTTTATTTTGACCATGAATAAATGGATCATTTTTGAGTTTAGCAAAAGACTTTATGTTTTTTCTTTGAAATCATTGATTTTACACACAATGTTAAATTAACAAGGGACAACAATCTCATTGAGTTTGAAAAAAAACACACCAAAAATACATTACTAATGTTAATAATGTTCAAGTGGTAAGTCTTGAAAATCAAAAAATTTACGTAACCAAAAACGGTGCTTTGGGTTAACTTTATCTAAAAACTAAAAAATAATCACTATAAAAAAAAAAAACAGAATAATGGGTTCTTTGTGGTAACTTTACAAACCTAAAAAAAAAAAAGGGGAAAAAGTATTATTAGTATGGAAACATTGTTTTTAAAATGCATACTATATCATTCATGAGATCAAAGAGAAAAAGAATCCAGAAATCAGTTTGGGAGAACTCTGATTATGAACAGCAAAACACCTTCGTTCTTTATAGAGCCTTCGTAAAGAAGAAATAAAATGCGCTGCATTCAACGATCACAGATTTTGCAGCGTGATGAATGTGCTACCTACAATACGAACACTAGTTTAACTAGACCGAGTGCTTCCGTTTAGTTTTTGCTTATGAGCATGCGTCGTTTTTTTTGTCCGTCGGACTAGCATACAGACGAGCGGACTTCGGGGTCCGTCGTAGTTACGACGTAAAGATTTGAAGCATGCTTCAAATCTAAAGTCCGTCGGATTTGAGGCTAAAAAAGTCAGTTGAAAGTCCGGAGAAGCCCACACACGATCGGATTACCAGCCAGCTTTAGTCCGTCAGCGTCCGTTGGACTTTTGTAGACGAAAAGTCCGACCGTGTGTACGCGGCATAAGACATTATTTCAAAAGTCATTTTATATCTTTTTAAATCCGCAGCTTTTAGTAAAATAATACCCTTAATCCTGCTGCCATGAAGGTCTTTGTTCAGGCACTTCATTTATAGGGTGATAATGCTTTGTGCCTTTCTTCTAATCTGCGCTCCTGCACCACCACCCTGTTACGCAGATTTTTTATTGAGACTACAATTGGCTATTTCAACACAAATCATGCAGGCACAGCCTACTGTTGTCACCATCAGTAAACCCATTCTGAGAAATACCATGCAGCTATTGCTGGAGCGCAAATGGACAGGAAAATGGCTGAAAAGAAGTTGCAGGAGATCAGAAGCACAACGAAAGATGTAAAAAAAAAGTGGAAAACAAGTACTACATTAAAAAATGGCAATTATTCTTAAAACACAGTGGTTTAGAAAACGAAAAGTGATTTAGTGAGGGTTACCTGTACTTTAGGAAACTAGGCGTATCACAAATATGCCCTTTGCATTACCTGTGCTTTCTTCAAGTCATTTTCTGTTATGTCCCCAGTAGTTACACCTTCAATTACCGATTCTACCCATTCGTCGGGTCCAAATAGGTCTTCATCTTCTTGAACAAGCTCAACCTCATAGACCTGAATCAGCAGAATCTGTATGAAAATCCATAATAGAATCATCCTGCACTCTCAGCTCTCTCCCTCTAGTATGTCTTTTTTTTGGAAAGAGTTTATTTTTGAACATGCGGCATAGCGTGGTAAAGCACCATATGTAATGTAAACACTGGCACGGCTTGTTTAATGTTGCATTGTAAATGACGGCAGCCCCCAGACAAACATTCTTCCACTTTTCTTTGGAACGCTCAGAGGCCTCAAGGGAGATATTCTCAGCAAAATTACAAAAACCTGTGTGGCTATTATCCAGCTGGTATGGAGATGGAAGTGATTAAAAGCCTTGCCCCAGGCATGAATTGGCTTGTGTTCAACCTTCTTTGTAAACAGTGACGCAACTTTGTTTGAAAGAAATGTATTCCTGAAATACCTGGGATGAAGTAGGAAGATGGAGATGATGAATTGCAACATATCTATCATACAATTCTGCAGACCTAAATGAATAATATCAGCCATCAAAATATTGTCCAAAACAGCTGGACAGAAGTGATACATATAGAACTTTAAAGGGTAACTTCATACATTTAAAAATGTTTTATATATATAAATATATATATAATATATATATATATATATATATATATATATATATATATATATATATATATATATATATATAATATACTGTAGCTACTGCCTTAAAAAGCTAGGTACTTGCCGGCTCATGGAGTCAAGTGTAGCCTTCCCGTAGCTGATTCTTCTCATCACTGCAGGTCCCTGGCACCGCCAGCTTGGATTTGGGAGGTGGCTGTGACCTCCTGTTGACTGACAGCTGGCACAGTGCAGTGAGACTGATCCTGCAGCCTCATGGGACTTGTGATTAAGGATGAGCTCCAGCGTGCAGAGCCCGCCAGGAAGTCAGCACGGTGCTGCGCTAATTACAGGCAGTGAGACATTTTCCCGATGTGCGGTTGCCTGTGATTAGCGCAGCCCCGTGCCGACTTCCTGGCGGGCTCTGCACGTGGAGTGTGCGAACATGCCAGAGCTCATCCTTACTTGTGATGTGTCCCAGGAGGCTTCAGGCAGGGAGCGCAAGGTCATTCTCATCCAAGCGAGAGCTAAGGAAGTGGGAGTGGGTAACAGTCAAATAATGTACTGACTGCCTGTCAAAGAAAAAAAAAAAACCCTCAAATGCATTAGGAGGCTGCACTAGTTGCTGCAGCCTAATGTTAGTGCTAAGAGTGGGATTATTATTATTATATTAATATACAGGATTTATATAGCGCTAACAATTTGCGCAGCTCTTTACATTGTTAGGGCAAACAGTACAGTTACAATACAATTCAATACAAGAGGAATCAGAGGGCCCTGCTCGTTAGAGCTTACAATCTAAAAGGGAGGGTCAATGGATACCAAAGGTAATAACTGTGGGGGATGAGCTGATGGAGAAAATAAAAGTACAGTTGTTAGGTGGAGGTAGGATAGGCTTCTCTGAAGAGAAAAGTTTTCAGGGATCGCCTAAAAGTAGATAGAGTAGGAGATAGTCAGACAGATTGGGGTAGGGAATTCCAAAGGATGGGAGAGGCTCGGGAGAAGTCCTGGAGGGGAACATGGGAGGAGATGACAAGGGAACCAGAGAGCAGAAGGTCTTGGGAGGAACGAAGGGAACAATTTGGTTGGTATTTTGAGACTAGGCTAGTGATTTAGCTGGGGGCTGAGTTGTGCATGTTTTTTTTAAGTTATTGTTAGTATTTAGAATTTAATTTGTTTGGTGATTTGCAGCCAATTAAGGGATTCACAGAGGGGTAGCAGGTGCTGAGCAGTTTGTAAGGTGGATGAGTCTGACAGCAGCATTCATGATGGACTGAATAGGGGATAACATATAGCCTTTGAGGAAGGAGTTGCAGTATTCAAGCCGAGAGATAACCAAAACGAACTCCTAAAACTAACTGCCAAAACCAATGGACACTATTCTGTACTCCTACTCCTGGACCTTTCTGCTGCCTTTGATAGGGTTGACCACCCCCTCCTCCTCAAAAACTCCACGCCTTTGGTCTCCGTGACTGTACTCTTCGCTGGTTCACTTCCTACTTATCCAAGCGCACCTTTAGCGTTATTTATAATTCTACTTCCTTCTTTCCTATTCCTTTCTCTGTTGGGGTCCCCCTAGGTTAGGTAAATATTTACACAGTTTATTGAGTGATCAACTCTATTAGTAAAGTGGTGTTTTTTGGCTTTTTTTAAGTGTAGGCATTCTGATGTTTTTTTCTGGTTTTCCCCTTAGTTTCACACCACCCTGTTCTTTTCAATGAAGATTTGTGACTTATTTGACACATAGGGCCAAGGCTATGATAATATATGCTACAGGTTACAGTGAGTTAAAGCAGTATAAAACCCAAAACCAAAATTTGATCTATTGCAGCTTACCAATCATTAGATGTGGTGGCTGCATCAGTTTTCTTTTCTTTGGCTATTTTCCTCTGTTTTCACCTGGTGATCTGGCCAATAACACACCTCCTGTATTACTGAGACACAACGCTGGATGAATGAGCACAGTGCTGGGGAGGGGGTAGCATTGTTAAATGTATGAACAGATTTAGAACCACTGACAAATTGAAGCCAAACTCCAGCTCACACTTACAGGGCTGCCATCAGGGAGGTATAGCTGTCACAACTGTAATGGGCCCGGGGCCAGAAGAAGGCAGGACGGGTAAAGGGGAGCCATGCTGTGCATTAGATAAACGATTTCACAGCTTCTGCTGGTCTCTTGTAACTGAGCTCAGACATCAAGCTCTTTACTGCCACTTCTGGCTACTATGTGTATGTGCACCCCTCGTGTGATTTGTACTAAGCTGAGTGCGTACAGGTGAGGTGGCCAGGGGGGGGGGGGCTGAGTGCGTACAGGTGAGGTGGCCGGGGGGGGGGCTAAGTGCGTACAGGTGAGGTGGCCGGGGTGTGGATTCAGTAGGATGGCCAGTGGGCAAGCCCTTGGGAATGTTGGTGGTCAGGGTCAGAGGGGGCCCAGGCCTAAAACTGTGTAAGGGGCCCAAAAATTTCTGATAGCTGCCCTGCACACATATAATCAGTTTTGTTTTTTCCTTTTGGGATAAAGGTTTTGCATTAATAAACAAATCTGATAATTTTAATCTCCCCTGCCAATGTTAAGTGGGTTGTCCCAACCATGTAAACTGATATATTCTGCTGGAGAGCTTATGCTTTTGAAAAACAACAAACTTCACCAGATTTTATGTAATGGGCCAACTGTTCGAAAGACCTAAATGTATACATTGCTGCAGACTTACTCTATGCTTTCTGGGATTGCCCCAATTAATAAAGCCTAAATAAAGGAAACTATGTCTGACCTCAACATTTGTAACCTTTGATCTCTCTACTTAATGCAAGACCAGTAAATGTCTACTGTATGACTACTTATGTACCATTCACTGAATTGTTCCTATTACATTTAAACATTAATAAACAAATTTGACAAAAAAAAAGAAAATGAATGCAGCCATCACATCTAGGAATTGGTAAGTTGCAATAAAATAAAAGTTTTTAGCTTTTGGACTTAATGCTGCTCTAACCACTTGCCGACCAGCCATAGCCAAAAAACAGCGACAGCGCAGTCTGATAACTCTGGGAGGGCCTACTATAACATCCTCCCAGAATCACGCTCCTTGGAGCGCGCACCCGGGAATGTCCGTGACCGTCAGGTCTCCTAGACCCCGCCGTGTCACGGATTGGGGTATAGGGTCAATAACAGCCGCCCTTTACCATGCGATCACGTGTCCAATGATGGCCTGATCACTTGTCAACAAACTGCAGCATGTCAGGTTCGGCTCCTCCCCTCTCCTCACGCCGATCGGTACAGTGTGTGAGGAGAGGAGGGAGCCGGTGCAGCATGCGCTGTGGGCTGGATCTGAAGTGCCCACAGCGCTGATCTGTGCCCATCCCTGGCTCATTCATCCATCCCTGGCTCATTCATCCACATTCATGCTCAGCCATGCTCCATCCCTTGCTCATCCATCCTCATTCATGCTCCATCCCTGGCTTATCCATCCACATTTATGCTCAGCCATGCTCCATCCCTGGCTCATCCATGCCTATCCAACACCATCCATGGCTCATCCATGCTCATCCATGCCACATCAGTGATCATCTGTTCCACGTCCATGTCACATCAGTGCTCACTTGTGCCACATCAGTGCTCATCCATGTCACATCAGTTATCATCCATGCCACATCAGTAATCATCCGTGCCACATCCATGCCACATCAGTGATCATCCGTGCCACATCGGTGATCATCCGTGTCACATCCATGCCACATCAGTGATCATCCGTGAAACGTCTATGCCACATCAGTGATCATCTGTGCCACAACCATGCCACATCAGTGCTCATACATGCCACATCAGATTTGAAATTTATGTCCCTAGAACACCTGACGGTGCTCCCTGCATGTTGGGCCTCTGTATGTGGCCAGGCTGTGTAAAAGTCTGACACATGTGGTATCACCATACTCAGGATGAGTAGCAGAATATATTATTATGTACACCTGTTCAATTGCTTGGTAACACAAATTTCTAATCAGCCAATCACACGGCAGCAACTCAGTGCATTTAAGCATCAAGTTCAAACCGAGCATCAGAATGGGGAAGAAAGGGGATTTAAGTGACTGAACGTGGCATGATTGTTGGGGCCAGACGGTCTGGTCTGAGTATTTCAAAAACTGATGATCTACTGGGATTTTCACGCACAACCATCTCTAGGGTAAACAGAGAAAAGTCAGAAAAAGAGAAAATATCCAGTTAGCGGCAGTTGTGTGGGTGAAAATGCCTTGTTGACTGGTTTGAGATGATATAAAGGCAACAGTAACTCAAATAACCACTCGTTACAACCAAGGTATGCTGAATGCACACCTTGCACACCTCCCCTCATAGCCGGTCCAACACACGCCTGAAAAAAAAACCTCCCTCCTACCTTCCCTCATAGCCAGTCCAATACATATCTGAAAAAAAGTACCGACCTTCCCTCATAGTTTGTCCAACACACATATGAAAAAAATACCGCCCTCCCACCTCCCCTCATAGCCAGTCCATTACATACCTGAAAAAAAGTACCGACCTTCCCTCATAGTTGGTCCAACACACACCTGAAAAAAATACTTCCCTCCAACCTCCCCTCATAGCTGATCCAACGCACATCTGAATAAAATATCGGCCTCCAACGTCCCCTCATAGCGGTCCATCGCACACCTAAAAAAAATATCGGCCTCCAACTTCCCATCATTGAGGCCCCTTACACAGCGTTAGGCCTGGGTTTGCCAACCCTCCCATACCCACCTGTAAAATACCGGCCATTCCACAGTCCTGCAGGCAGCCCCCCCCCCCACACCTGTACACACTCAGCCCCCCTCACATCTGTATGCACTCAGTCCCCTCTGACACACACGCAACACACCGCAATATTTTTGTTTGTTTATGAAACTTGGTTTTATTTATAAAGACGTCATATATCACAAAGGCTAAATCTGTGTCTGTAGTACATGTTCAAACCTTAATACAAAAAATAACATGAATAAGGAAAGATATTGGCTGCACACCGACATTCGTGAAGACCATTTATTGAATGTTCCATACAAACAATGACACACACCACAGTTGCAGTAGCCGTAACAGAGGTGGACTAATTTCGCACAGCTTCAGTGATGAGTAAGCACAGTGTAGCTGTGCGAAACTAGTTCATCTCTGCTCTGGCTAATGCAACCGCGGCGTGTCATTGTTTGTATGGAACATTCAATAAATGGACTTCAAGAACGTCTGTGTGCAGCCAATTTCTTTCCTTATTCAGTCCTTTACGGCAGGTGAGCTGGGGCTTGCACCCATGTGAGTAGTCTCACACTATTCATTGCGCCTGGAGTTTCTCACCTGGAGTGGCGATTTTCCTTTGCTGTCTACCATAAATAACATGTTATTCGATTTTTCTCCAGGAGTATATAATTAGTTTGGAAATTCTAGAGAAATGTTTAAATAATGCATTCATAGTTGCCAACAGTCCCGATTTTCCCGGGACAATCCTGATTTTGGGACCCTCGTCCCGATCGGAGGCTGTCCCGAATCGGGATTTTCATCAGGAAAATTGGAAATGTTTGTTTTTTGATTTTTGGAGCAGCTGGCTCCAGCAAAATGGCCGCTGGCGCCGCCGCTAGATCTTCCCCCTTGTGTTCAGTGGAGAGAGGAAGGGGGCTCGATCCATGCAGCCAATGAATCGGCTTCTTTAGCTGCATGGATCGGCCCCTCCCCTCTCCACTGAACACACGGCGCCAGTATTCGACAAGACACCGGCCGCTCCTGGAGTTCCAGGACGTGTGCTGGGGGGCGTTATGGGAGGGGAGGGTCTGCACTGGAACTCGCACTGATGGAGGGGGTGGTCTGCAGTGAGGGGGGCCTGCACTAATGAAGGGGGGCTGCACTGAGGGGGTTCTGCACTAATAGAGGGGGGGTCTGCACTGAGGGGGGTCTGCACTAATAGAGGGTGGTCTGCATTGAGGTGGGTCTACACTGATAGAGGGGGGGTCTGCACTGAGGGGGGCCTGCACTAATGAGGGGGGCTGCACTGAGGGGGTTCTGCACTAATAGAGGGGGGTCTGCACTGATAGAGGGGGGTCTGCACTGATAGAGGGGGGTCTGCACTGAGGGGGGTCTGCACTAATAGAGGGGGGTCTGCACTAATAGAGGGGGGGTCTGCACTATTAGAGGGGGGGTCTGCACTGATAGAGGAGGGGTCTGCACTGATAGAGGGGGGTCTGCACTGATAGAGGAGGGGGTCTGCCCTGAGGGGGGCCTGCACTGATAGAGGGGGTCTGCACTGATAGAGGTGGGGTCTGCACTTATACAGGAGGGGTCTGCACTGATAGAGGGGGGTCTGCACTGAGGGGGGCCTGCAATGATAGAGAGGGGGGTCTGCACTGAGGGAGTCTGCACTAATGGAGGGGGGTCTGCACTGATGAAGGCGGGGTCTGCACTGAGGGGGTCTATACTGATAGATGGGGGGACCGCACTGAGGGGGGTCTGTGTTGAGGGAGAGGGGCCTGTACTGAGGGGGTCTATACTGATGAGGGGGGTCTACACTGAGGGGGTCTAAACTGATGGAGGGGGTCTGTACTTAGTGGGGGGTCTGTACTGAGGGAGGAGGATCTATACTGCTGGAGGGGCAGTCTGTACTTAGTGGGGGGGGTCTTTACTGAGGGAGGGGGGTCTGTACTGAAGGGGGACCATAGTTGGTGGAGGGGGTGTGACACCAATTTTTTTCCGCACTGGGTGACACCAGCTGTAGTGACGCCACTGGCTCTTGTCTCTGCAACAATTTAACTTTAATATACAGGAGGGGGGTTAACTATATACAGGAGGAGGGGGGATAACTATATACAGGAGGGGGGTTAGCTATATACAGGAGGAGGGGGTTAACTATATACAGGAGGAGGGGGGTTAGCTATATACAAGAGGAGGGGGGTTAACTATATACAGGCGGGGGAGGGTTACCTATATATAGGAGGGGAGGGTTAACTATATACAGGAGGGGGGTTAACTATATACAGGAGGGGGGAGGGTTAACTTTGTACAGGAGAGGGGAGGGTTAACTATATACAGGAGTGGGGGTTAACTATTTACAGGAGGGGGGTTAACTATGTACAGGAGGGGTTACTATGTACAGTGGGGGGAACTAGTTACAGGGGGGATACTATGTACAGGGGTCGTAACTATGCACAGGGGGGTAACTATGTACGGGGGGTAACTAGGGGGAGAGGGGAAACTGTGTACAGGGGGAGGGGGTAACTATGTACAGGGGGGGTAACTAGGGCTCTGCCTGGGACACTGATTTAAGGACTGAGGCTGGGAACACTGTTGTAAAGACTGACTCTGCTGGTGGCACCTGATGCAAGGAGGGACTCTGCTGGGGGCACCTGATGCAAGGAGGGACTCTGCTGGGGGCACCTGATGCAAGGAGGGACTCTGCTGGGGGCACCTGATGCAAGGAGGGACTCTGCTGGGGGCACCTGATGCAAGGAGGGACTCTGCTGGGGGCACCTGATGCAAGGAGGGACTCTGCTGGGGGCACCTGATGCAAGGAGGGACTCTGCTGGGGGCACCTGATGCAAGGAGGGACTCTGCTGGGGGCACTTGATGCAAGGAGGGACTCTGCCGGGGGCACCTGAAACAAGGACAGACTCTGCTGGGGACACCTGATGCAAGGACGGTCTCTGCTGGGGGAATCTAATGCAAGGAAGGACTCTGCTGGTGGCAGGCGACGTGGCTAGTGACACGCTCAGGGATCCCACTGATTCGGCATTATGGTGAGTTGAATGATTTCATTTTATATTACAATGTAATAATAGAAATAATGCACTTCAATCATCCTGACACCTTAACAATCATGGTGCCGGGATGATTGAAGCGCTAACACCAGGTGTTTGGAGTATCTTTATCTGCTGATTGTTAAACTTTCTAGAATACATATATTTCTATTGTTGTGTAGGATCTGGGCCTGCTGTCCCTCCATTCCTCTCTCCCCCTTTCCCTCTCCATCCCTCATTCATCTCAGACTCTAACCACACCCCCTTTGAGCCACGCCCATTTAAGCCACGCCCACTATTTCACTTAAACCACGCTGCGGTTTTCTTTTTTATTGCTATGCCACGCCTACAAACGCATGCCCCCCCCTAATTATTATACGGCTCCGCCTACAGTCAAAAAAGTGTTCCACAAATTTTTTTTGCAATGTTGGCAACTATGATGCATTACAATTTAACTAAATCCATCAACTTTTAGTTGACTAAAATGTATGAGATTTTAGTCGACTAAAATGTACTGGAGATTTTAGTTGACTAAAATACTACTAAAACTAAGATGGCATTTTAGTCAAAAGACTAAAATACGACTAAAACTAAAAAGGTGAGAGTGTGCATGCGAGGGAGTTCCGAGATGGCCGCCTGAGCCCAGAGCTCCGGGACCAGCGCTACCCAGGGCCACTCACAGTAAGGGATTCGTTCTCCCAGACCACCAGGGAACACCCCCGAATGCAAAACCTGGCGAGACCTGGGGCCCGATTTCATAGCCTCCACCCTGGCCGGGTGTACCAAGGTGGCCGCCGCGGCTGCCGCAGCTACACAGCCTCATGCTCAAAACACAGAAGGAGCACTGGAACAAAGGCAAGTGTTAGCCCCTGCCACCCTAAACTACACCCCAGCGACTCATGGATACAGCCAGCAGGCTATGATGCCCTCTCCTGCTTCCACAGAATCCCTACTCAGCCACTCCTTTGGAGACCATGCTTTCTCCCCTGCAGGGCCTGCAGTATCCACCTACACTGACTTTACTACCTCAGGCATCCTAGCCCAAGACCATAACTTTAACGCAGCAGACCTTTACCACAAATTATCAGCCCTCCTGGATAGGGGATTGGCGACTACAGCTGCCAAAATCACAGGGGACATAAAAGCTGACCTCCAAAATCTAGGCTCCAGGATGGAAGCAATTGAAAGCAAACTGAATCAGACCGCAGCAGTATCTAACCAGAACTCTGACCTTATCCAAACCCTCCATTAACAACTGGACACTGCTTTATCGTGAATAGATGACATAGAAAACAGATCCAGAAGGTACAATTTCAAGACCAGGGGCCTGCCGGAGACAATCCTGGATGTCACGGCGGCGACACAAGACCTAATAAAATCACTGATACCGAATGCCCCACAACACCGCCTGGAGCTGGACAGAGCCCATAGAGCCCTGGGACCCCCCAGGAAGGATGGATCCCCCAGGAACATCATAGCCAAACCCCATTTCTATACATTTAAAGAAGCAGTCATGAAACAATCTCGCACCATTCCCCAGGTGACATGCCAAGGCCACCCGGTGCAAATTTTTGCGGATTTTTCACCCTCTACTTTTCAGCGAAGACGGACCCTGAAACCACTACTGTCGGCTCTATCCCAGAAGGACATCAAATATAAATGAAAATGGACTTTATAACCACGGGCAAACCACTATTATCAGCACCACATCCCTTAATTGAATAGGTATCGGAGAATTTTATGGGATTTTTAAGGTGCAAAATGAGGTACAGTGATCGAGAAATAATATAAAAAAAAGTTTTATTGAAAGACAGAATAAAAAATTGTGAAGAAACAATTATGGCAAGTACGTTTAGACACAATTTTATGAATACAGCACTTTTGAATGCAATTCCCAACATGTTTCGCCCATATTCCGGGCTTCTTCAGGGGATGCTGTCCATTTGAGGTACAAGCCTTCTATTGAAAGAGAATATACATATAGTAATCGCATCTAAAGTCAAGATATAAAAATATATAATATACATACACTTATTTATTCACTCCTTTTTGGAAATTGTTTTTCAATACATATAGATTTTTACATACATGTGCACATTCAATTCAACAACATTCTTACTCACCCAAGTCTCTTGAAATATTGTATACTATGATCAAGCAACTATATGGGTAAAGATGTCTGCCAGCGTCAAGGAGACCAAGAGCTATAGGTGACCATAGGGAGCATTCAAGGACCAGCTACAATAACATAAAGGGTAATAAAATGAATTTAAATATCACAAAAATGGGAATAAATCTCCAGAAAAAAGAATATAGAAAAAAAAAAAGAGGTCAACTTACAAAACAAAGTTTTACAATGAACTTAATACCCAGGGACACAGACTCTCTGCACAGCAGGATACTTGTATCTAAAGCTTTAAAAGCCAAGAAGAAACAAAAAAAGCGCTTCAAATACACATGAGAAAAAGAGGTGGGATCACTAACATAAAGCGCTCAAATGGACGCTTCAAACCGGCAAAGACCGGCATCAGAGCATTTAATTAAATGTGCAATAAAGAAAAGTTTGTATAAACAAGTACCTGGTGTCCTGCAGTAGTATATATGTCCCTGTGGTTCCGGCAGCGTGTATTAGCCAGAACAAGCAGCCTTAAATAGGCCAGATGCGGACGAAAAGACTGCGCCGCGCATGCGCAAACTACATCACATCCGCCACTCTAACCATCGCTGGGTCCCAACGTCCAGATCATGAGAGGACAAAAGAGCTCCCTCTGGTGATCGGAGGGAGATAATCCCTCTCTGAGCAATAGTGGGTGCCAGAACAAGCGGATAAAGGGGAAAGGAGGGGAGGACAATGAGAGGCGCACAGACAGCAAGGTGAACCGACCACTGTCCAGGAAACCTGGATCAGACAACATGGGCGTCCATATGGTCACCCCAGGTGCTCAAAGGCAACCCAAGCAGCAGGCAGACTTTTCCATAGATATACAAATAGTATTACAAAAAGGGGAAAGAAAAAAGAGGATGGATTTGTTTTGAAAGGGCAAAATAATGTTGTCAAAAGGAAAGAAGGTGCACATATATTTACAACGTTCTTCAAAAATTCATAACAAAATAGATAGGTATAAACACAAGTAAAGTAACAATTCAGGAATAGATCATATAACTACATTAGTTTCACTATATAGCTGTTGAATCTATGCCAGGAAGAATTAGGACAGTTCTGAAGGCAAAAGGGGGTCCAACCTGGTACTAGCAAGGTGAACCTAATAAAGTGAACGGTGAGTGTATATATACAGTATACATATTCTCACTTGTCCTTAAACTCCACCTACCCTGCATATGACTAACAAGTACAAACTATCTTATGTACTGGTGCTTATTTCAATCCCTCTGGCTGCCTATAGCAATCTCTCCTGGGTGATAATGGAGACAGATTAAGCTGAAAAAGGGCACGCTTTATTAAATTCCCAACATAACAACATAACTAGGGCAGTGGCGGCTGGTGAAGTTTTAGGATGGGGGGGCGCCAGACCCCGCCCTTCCTTTTTGACCCCTCCCACTTGGTGAAAATGGGCGTGGTTTCAGTGAAATAGTGGGCGTGGCTCTAAGGTGGTGTGGTTAGCATCTGAGATGAACGAGGGATGGAGGGGGAGGGAGAGGGAGAGAGGGACAGCAGGCCTAGATCCTACACAACAAAAGAAATGTGTATTCTACAAAGTTTAACAATCAGCAGATAAAGATACTCCAAACACCTGGTGTTAGCGCTTCAATCATCCCGGCACCATGGTTGTTATGGTGTCAGGATGATTGAAGCTCATTATTACTATTATTACATTGTAATATAAAATGAAAACGTTCAACTCACCATAATGCAGAATCAGTGGGAGCCCTGAGTGTGTCACTAGCCACGTCGCCTACAACCAGATGCCATCAGGTGTCCCCAGCAGTCCCTTCTTACATGCAGCCTGTGTCACATCAAATGCAGCCTCTGTCACATCAAATGCAGCCTCTGTCTCCCCCCCAAATCCAAATGCAGCCTCTGTCTCCCCCCCAAATCCAAATGCAGCCTCTGTCTCCCCCTCAAATCCAAATGCAGCCTCTGTCTCCCCCCCAAATCCAAATGCAGCCTCTGTCTCCCCCCAAATCCAAATGCAGCCTCTGTCCCCCCCCCCAAATGCAGCCTCTGCCCCCCACCCCCACAAATACAGCCTCTGACCCCCCCCCCCACAAATACAGCCTCTGTCCCCTTACATCAGAGTTGCCATCAGTGTCCCCCCACAGCATGTGTCCCCCACAGCAGGGTGTCTCCATCAGAGTCCCCCCACAGCAGGTGTCCCCATCAGAGTCCCCCCACAGCAGGTGTCCCCATCAGAGTCCCCCCACAGCAGGTGTCTCCATCAGAGTCCCCCCACAGCAGGTGTCTCCATCAGAGTCCCCCCACAGCAGGTGTCTCCATCAGAGTCCCCCCACAGCAGGTGTCTCCATCAGAGTCCCCCCACAGCAGGTGTCTCCATCAGAGTCCCCCCACAGCAGGTGTCCCCATCAGAGTCCCCCCACAGCAGGTGTCCCCATCAGAGTCCCCCCACAGCAGGTGTCCCCCATCAGAGTCCCCCATCAGAGCCCCCCACAGCAGGTGTCCCCTATCAAAGCCCCCCACAGCAGGTGTCCCCTATCAAAGCCCCCCCACAGCAGGTGTCCCCTATCAAAGCCCCCCCACAGCAGGTGTTCCCTATCAAAGCCCCCCACAGCAGGTATCCCCTATCAAAGCTCCCCCACAGCAGGTGTCCCTCATCAGAGCCCCCCACAGCAGGTGTCCCCCATCAGAGTCCCCCCACAGCAGGTGTCCCCCATCAGAGTCCCCCCACAGCAGGTGTCCCCCACAGCAGGTGTCTCAGAGTCCCCCCACAGCAGGTGTCCCCATCAGAGTCCCCCCAAAACAGGAATCGCCCATCAGAGCCCCCCACAGCAGGTGTCCCCCATCAGAGCCCCCCAACAGCAGGTGTCCCCATCAGGGTCCCCCCACAGCAGGTGTCCCCATCAGGGTCCCCCCACAGCAGGTGTCCCAGATCAGAGCCCCCAACAGCAGATGTCCCCCATCAGAGCCCCCCACAGCAGGGTGTCTGCATCAGAGTCCCCCCACAGCAGGTGTCCCCCATCAGAGTCCCCCATCAGAGCCCCCCACCAGAGCCCCCACAGCAGGTGTCCCCTATCAAAGCCCCCCACAGCAGGTGTCCCCCATCAGAGTCCCCCCACAGCAGGTGTCCCCCATCAGAGTCCCCCCACAGCAGGTGTCCCCCATCAGAGTCCCCCCACAGCAGGTGTCCCCCATCAGAGTCCCCCCACAGCAGGTGACCCCCATCAGAGTCCCCCCACAGCAGGTGTCCCCCCATCAGAGTCCCCCCACAGCAGGTGTCCCCCATCAGAGCCCCCCACAGCAGGTGTCCCCCATCAGAGTCCCCCCACAGCAGGTGTCCCCCATCAGAGTCCCCCCACAGCAGGTGTCCCCCATCAGAGTCCCCCCACAGCAGGTGACCCCCATCAGAGTCCCCCCACAGCAGGTGTCCCCCCATCAGAGTCCCCCCACAGCAGGTGTCCCCCATCAGAGCCCCCCACAGCAGGTGTCCCCATCAGAGCCCCCCAACAGCAGGTGTCCCCATCAGAGCCCCCCAACAGCAGGTGTCCCCATCAGAGTCCCCCAACAGCAGGTGTCCCCATCAGAGCCCCCAACAGCAGGTGTCCCCTTTAGAGCCCCCCACAGCAGGTGTCCCCTTTAGAGGCCCCCACAGCAGGTGTCCCCCCACAGCAGGATGTCTCCATCAGAGTCCCCCCACAGCAAGTGTCCCCATCAGAGTCCCCCCACAGCAGGTGTCCCCATCAGAGTCCCGCACAGCAGATGTCCCCTATTAAAGCCCCCCACAGCAGGTGTCCCCCATCAGAGTCCCCCCACAGCAGGTGTCCACCATCAGAGTCCCCCCACAGCAGGTGTGCCCCATCAGAGCCCCCCCACAGCAGGTGTCCCCCATCAGAGCCCCCCCACAGCAGGTGTCCCCCATCAGAGCCCCCCCACAGCAGGTGTCCCCCATCAAAGCCCCCCCACAGCAGGTGACCCCATCAGAGCCCCCAACAGCAGGTGTCCCCATCAGAGTCCCCCCACAGCAGGTGTCCTCATCAGAACCGCCCACAGCAGGTGTCCCCATCAGAACCCCCCAACAGCAGGTGTCCCCATCAGAACCCCCCACAGCAGGTGTCCCCATCAGAACCCCCCACAGCAGGTGTCCCCATCAGAGCCCCCCACAGCAGGTGTCCCCATCAGAGCCCCCCCACAGCAGGTGTCCCCCATCAGAGCCCCCCCACAGCAGGTGTCCCCTATCAAAGCCCCCCCACAGCAGGTGTCCCCTATCAAAGCCCCCCCACAGCAGGTGTCCCCTATCAAAGCCCCCCACAGCAGGTGTCCCCATCAGAGCCCCCCACAGCAGGTGTCCCCCATCAGAGTCCCCCCACAGCAGGTGTCCCCCATTAGAGTCCCCCCACAGCAGGTGTCTCAATCAGAGTCCCCCCACAGCAGGTGTCCCCATCAGAGTCCCCCCAAAACAGGAGTCGCTCATCAGAGCCCCCCACAGCAGGTGTCCCCCATCAGAGCCCCCCAACAGCAGGTGTCCCCATCAGGGTCCCCCCACAGCAGGAGTCCCCATCAGGGTCCCCCCACAGCAGGTGTCCCAGATCAGAGCACCCAACAGTAGGTGTCCCCCATCAGAGCCCACCACAGCAGGGTGTCTCCATCAGAGTCCCCCCACAGCAGGTGTCCCCCATCAGAGTCCCCCATCAGAGCCCCCCACCAGAGCCCCCCACAGCAGGTGTCCCCTATCAAAGCCCCCCACAGCAGGTGTCCCCCATCAAAGTCCGCCCACAGCAGGTGTCCCCCATCAGAGTCCCCCCACAGCAGGTGTCCCCCATCAGAGTCTCCCCACAGCAGGTGTCGCCCATCAGAGTCCCCCC
This sequence comes from Aquarana catesbeiana, assembly GCF_042186555.1. Lineage (NCBI taxonomy): Eukaryota > Metazoa > Chordata > Amphibia > Anura > Ranidae > Aquarana > Aquarana catesbeiana. Next base: position 79,772,088 of record NC_133325.1, on the reverse strand, counting down.
ACAGCAGGTGTCCCCCATCAGAGTCCCCCCACAGCAGGTGTCCCCCATCAGAGTCCCCCCACAGCAGGTGTCCCCCATCAGAGTCCCCCCACAGCAGGTGTCCCCCATCAGAGTCCCCCCACAGCAGGTGTCCCCCATCAGAGCCCCCCCACAGCAGGTGTCCCCCATCAGAGCCCCCCACAGCAGGTGTCCCCCATCAGAGCCCCCCACAGCAGGTGTCCCCATCAGAGCCCCCCAACAGCAGGTGTCCCCATCAGAATCCCCCCACAGCAGGTGTCCCCATCAGAGCCCCCAACAGCAGGTGCCCCTTTTAGAGCCCCCCACAGCAGGTGTCCCTCATCAGAGCCCCCCACAGCAGGTGTCCCCCATCAGAGTCCCCCCACAGCAGGTGTCCCCCATCAGAGTCCCCCATCAGAGCCCCCCACAGCAGGTGTCCCCTATCAAAGCCCCCCACAGCAGGTGTCCCCTATCAAAGCCCCACCACAGCAGGTGTCCCCTATCAAAGCCCCCCCACAGCAAGTGTCCCCTATCAAATCCCCCCCACAGCAGGTGTTCCCTATCAAAGCCCCCCACAGCAGGTATCCCCTATCAAAGCCCCCCCACAGCAGGTGTCCCTCATCAGAGCCCCCCACAGCAGGTATCCCCCATCAGAGTCCCCCCACAGCAGGTGTCCCCCATCAGAGTCCCCCCACAGCAGGTGTCCCCCACAGCAGGTGTCTCAATCAGAGTCCTCCCACAGCAGGTGTCCCCATCAGAGTCCCCCCAAAACAGGAGTCGCCCATCAGAGCCCCCCACAGCAGGTGTCCCCCATCAGAGCCCCCCAACAGCAGGTGTCCCCATCAGGGTCCCCCCACAGCAGGTGTCCCCATCAGGGTCCCCCCACAGCAGGTGTCCCAGATCAGAGCCCCCAACAGCAGATGTCCCCCATCAGAGCCCCCCACAGCAGGGTGTCTCCATCAGAGTCCCCCCAAAGCAGGTGTCCCCCATCAGAGTCCCCCATCAGAGCCCCCCACCAGAGCCCCCCACAGCAGGTGTCCCCTATCAAAGCCCCCCACAGCAGGTGTCCCCCATCAGAGTCCCCCCACAGCAGGTGTCCCCCATCAGAGTCCCCCCACAGCAGGTGTCCCCCATCAGAGTCCCCCCACAGCAGGTGTCCCCATCAGAGCCCCCAACAGCAGGTGTCCCCATCAGAGCCCCCAACAGCAGGTGTCCCCCATCAGAGCCCCCCACAGCAGGTGTCCCCATCAGAGCCCCCCAACAGCAGGTGTCCCCATCAGAGTCCCCCCACAGCAGGTGTCCCCTATCAAAGCCCCCCACAGCAGGTGTCCCCCATCAGAGTCCGCCCACAGCAGGTGTCCCCCATCAGAGTCCCCCCACAGCAGGTGTCCCCCATCAGAGTCTCCCCACAGCAGGTGTCCCCCATCAGAGTCCCCCCACAGCAGGTGTCCCCCATCAGAGTCCCCCCACAGCAGGTGTCCCCCATCAGAGTCCCCCCACAGCAGGTGTCCCCCATCAGAGCCCCCCCACAGCAGGTGTCCCCCATCAGAGCCCCCCACAGCAGGTGTCCCCCATCAGAGCCCCCCACAGCAGGTGTCCCCATCAGAGCCCCCCAACAGCAGGTGTCCCCATCAGAGTCCCCCCACAGCAGGTGTCCCCATCAGAGCCCCCCACAGCAGGTGCCCCCTTTAGAGCCCCCCACAGCAGGTGTCCCCTTTAGAGCCCCCCACAGCAGGTGTCCCCCACAGCAGGGTGTCTCCTTCAGAGTCCCCCCACAGCTGGTGTCCCCATCAGAGCCCCCCCACAGCAGGTGTCCCCCATCAGAGTCCCCCCACAGCAGGTGTCCCCCATCAGAGTCCCCCACAGCAGGTGTACCCTATTAAAGCCCCCCACAGCAGGTGTCCCCCATCAGAGTCCCCCCACAGCAGGTGTCCCCATCAGAACCCCCCACAGCAGGTGTCCCCATCAGAACCCCCCACAGCAGGTGTCCCCATCAGAACCCCCCACAGCAGGTGTCCCCATCAGAGCCCCCCACAGCAGGTGTCCCCATCAGAGCCCCCCCACAGCAGGTGTCCCCCATCAGAGCCCCCCCCCACAGCAGGTGTCCCCTATCAAAGCCCCCCACAGCAGGTGTCCCCTATCAAAGCCCCCCCACAGCAGGTGTCCCCTATCAAAGCCCCCCCACAGCAGGTGTCCCCTATCAAAGCCCCCCCACAGCAGGTGTCCCCTATCAAAGCCCCCCACAGCAGGTGTCCCCCATCAGAGCCCCCCAACAGCAGGTGTCCCCCATCAGAGTCCCCCCACAGCAGGTGTCCCCCATTAGAGTCCCCCCACAGCAGGTGTCTCAATCAGAGTCCCCCCACAGCAGGTGTCCCCATCAGAGTCCCCCCAAAACAGGAGTCGCCCATCAGAGCCCCCCACAGCAGGTGTCCCCATCAGAGCCCCCCAACAGCAGGTGTCCCCATCAGGGTCCCCCCACAGCAGGTGTTCCCATCAGGGTCCCCCCACAGCAGGTGTCCCAGATCAGAGCCCCCAACAGCAGGTGTCCCTCATCAGAGCCCCCCACAGCAGGGTGTCTCCATCAGAGTCCCCCCACAGCAGGTGTCCCCCATAAGAGTCCCCCATCAGAGCCCCCCACCAGAGCCCCCCACAGCAGGTGTCCCCTATCAAAGCCCCCCACAGCAGGTGTCCCCCATCAGAGTCCCCCCACAGCAGGTGTCCCCCATCAGAGTCCCCCCACAGCAGGTGTCCCCCATCAGAGTCCCCCCACAGCAGGTGTCCCCCATCAGAGTCCCCCCACAGCAGGTGTGCCCCATCAGAGTCCCCCCACAGCAGGTGTCCCCCATCAGAGTCCCCCCAAAGCAGGTGTGCCCCATCAGAGTCCCCCCACAGCAGGTGTCCCCCATCAGAGTCCCCCCACAGCAGGTGTCCCCCATCAGAGCCCCCCACAGCAGGTGTCCCCCATCAGAGCCCCCCACAGCAGGTGTCCCCCATCAGAGCCCCCCACAGCAGGTGTCCCCATCAGAGCCCCCCAACAGCAGGTGTCCCCATCAGAGTCCCCCCACAGCAGGTGTCCCCATCAGAGCCCCCAACAGCAGGTGTCCCCATCAGAGTCCCCCACAGCAGGTGTACCCTATTAAAGCCCCCCACAGCAGGTGTCCCCCATCAGAGCCCCCCACAGCAGGTGTCCCCCATCAGAGTCCCCCCACAGCAGGTGTCCCCCATCAGAGTCCCCCCACAGCAGGTGTCCCCCATCAGAGCCCCCCCACAGCAGGTGTCCCCCATCAGAGCCCCCCCCACAGCAGGTGTCCCCCATCAGAGCCCCCCCCACAGCAGGTGTCCCCCATCAGAGCCCCCCCATAGCAGGTGACCCCATCAGAGCCCAAAACAGCAGGTGTCCCCATCAGAGTCCCCCCACAGCAGGTGTCCCCATCAGAACCCCCCACAGCAGGTGTCCCCATCAGAACCCCCCACAGCAGGTGTCCCCATCAAAACCCCCCACAGCAGGTGTCCCCATCAGAACCCCCCACAGCAGGTGTCCCCATCAGAGCCCCCCACAGCAGGTGTCCCCATCAGAGCCCCCCCACAGCAGGTGTCCCCCATCAGAGCCCCCCCCACAGCAAGTGTCCCCTATCAAAGCCCCCCACAGCAGGTGTCCCCTATCAAAGCCCCCCCACAGCAGGTGTCCCCTATCAAAGCCCCCCCACAGCAGGTGTCCCCTATCAAAGCACCCAACAGCAGGTGTCCCCCATCAGAGTCCCCCCACAGCGGGTGTCCCCCATTAGAGTCCCCCCACAGCAGGTGTCCCCCACAGCAGGTGTCTCAATCAGAGTCCCCCCACAGCAGGTGTCCCCATCAGAGTCCCCCCAAAACAGGAGTCGCCCATCAGAGCCCCCCACAGCAGGTGTCCCCATCAGAGCCCCCCAACAGCAGGTGTCCCCATCAGGGTCCCCCCACAGCAGGTGTCCCCATCAGGGTCCCCCCACAGCAGGTGTCCCCATCAGGGTCCCCCCACAGCAGGTGTCCCAGATCAGAGCCCCCAACAGCAGGTGTCCCTCATCAGAGCCCCCCACAGCAGGGTGTCTCCATCAGAGTCCCCCCACAGCAGGGTGTCCCCCATCAGAGTCCCCCATCAGAGCCCCCCACCAGAGCCCCCCACAGCAGGTGTCCCCTATCAAAGCCCCCCACAGCAGGTGTCCCCCATCAGAGTCCCCCCACAGCAGGTGTCCCCCATCAGAGTCCCCCCACAGCAGGTGTCCCCCATCAGAGTCCCCCCACAGCAGGTGTCCCCCATCAGAGTCCCCCCACAGCAGGTGTCCCCCATCAGAGTCCCCCCACAGCAGGTGTCCCCCATCAGAGTCCCCCCACAGCAGGTGTCCCCCATCAGAGTCCCCCCACAGCAGGTGTGCCCCATCAGAGTCTCCCCACAGCAGGTGTGCCCCATCAGAGTCCCCCCACAGCAGGTGTCCCCCATCAGAGTCCCCCCACAGCAGGTGTCCCCCATCAGAGTCCCCCACAGCAGGTGTCCCCCATCAGAGCCCCCACAGCAGGTGTCCCCCATCAGAGCCCCCCACAGCAGGTGTCCCCATCAGAGTCCCCCCACAGCAGGTGTCCCCATCAGAGTCCCCCCACAGCAGGTGTGCCCCATCAGAGTCTCCCCACAGCAGGTGTGCCCCATCAGAGTCCCCCCACAGCAGGTGTCCCCCATCAGAGTCCCCCCACAGCAGGTGTCCCCCATCAGAGTCCCCCACAGCAGGTGTCCCCCATCAGAGCCCCCACAGCAGGTGTCCCCCATCAGAGCCCCCCACAGCAGGTGTCCCCATCAGAGTCCCCCCACAGCAGGTGTCCCCATCAGAGCCCCCAACAGCAGGTGTCCCCTTTAGAGCCCCCAACAGCAGGTGTCCCCTTTAGAGCCCCCCACAGCAGGTGTCCCCTTTAGAGCCCCCCACAGCAGGTGTCCCCCACAGCAGGGTGTCTCCTTCAGAGTCCCCCCACAGCTGGTGTCCCCATCAGAGCCCCCCCACAGCAGGTGTCCCCCATCAGAGTCCCCCCACAGCAGGTGTCCCCCATCAGAGCCCCCCAACAGCAGGTGTCCCCATCAGGGTCCCCCCACAGCAGGAGTCCCCATCAGGGTCCCCCCACAGCAGGTGTCCCAGATCAGAGCACCCAACAGTAGGTGTCCCCCATCAGAGCCCCCCACAGCAGGGTGTCTCCATCAGAGTCCCCCCACAGCAGGTGTCCCCCATCAGAGTCCCCCATCAGAGCCCCCCACCAGAGCCCCCCACAGCAGGTGTCCCCTATCAAAGCCCCCCACAGCAGGTGTCCCTCATCAAAGTCCGCCCACAGCAGGTGTCCCCCATCAGAGTCCCCCCACAGCAGGTGTCCCCCATCAGAGTCTCCCCACAGCAGGTGTCGCCCATCAGAGTCCCCCCACAGCAGGTGTCCCCCATCAGAGTCCCCCCACAGCAGGTGTCCCCCATCAGAGTCCCCCCACAGCAGGTGTCCCCCATCAGAGTCCCCCCACAGCAGGTGTCCCCCATCAGAGCCCCCCCACAGCAGGTGTCCCCCATCAGAGCCCCCCCACAGCAGGTGTCCCCCATCAGAGCCCCCCACAGCAGGTGTCCCCCATCAGAGCCCCCCACAGCAGGTGTCCCCATCAGAGCCCCCCAACAGCAGGTGTCCCCATCAGAATCCCCCCACAGCAGGTGTCCCCATCAGAGCCCCCAACAGCAGGTGCCCCTTTTAGAGCCCCCCACAGCAGGTGTCCCTCATCAGAGCCCCCCACAGCAGGTGTCCCCCATCAGAGTCCCCCCACAGCAGGTGTCCCCCATCAGAGTCCCCCATCAGAGCCCCCCACAGCAGGTGTCCCCTATCAAAGCCCCCCACAGCAGGTGTCCCCTATCAAAGCCCCACCACAGCAGGTGTCCCCTATCAAAGCCCCCCCACAGCAAGTGTCCCCTATCAAAGCCCCCCCACAGCAGGTGTTCCCTATCAAAGCCCCCCACAGCAGGTATCCCCTATCAAAGCCCCCCCACAGCAGGTGTCCCTCATCAGAGCCCCCCACAGCAGGTGTCCCCCATCAGAGTCCCCCCACAGCAGGTGTCCCCCATCAGAGTCCCCCCACAGCAGGTGTCCCCCACAGCAGGTGTCTCAATCAGAGTCCTCCCACAGCAGGTGTCCCCATCAGAGTCCCCCCAAAACAGGAGTCGCCCATCAGAGCCCCCCACAGCAGGTGTCCCCCATCAGAGCCCCCCAACAGCAGGTGTCCCCATCAGGGTCCCCCCACAGCAGGTGTCCCCATCAGGGTCCCCCCACAGCAGGTGTCCCAGATCAGAGCCCCCAACAGCAGATGTCCCCCATCAGAGCCCCCCACAGCAGGGTGTCTCCATCAGAGTCCCCCCAAAGCAGGTGTCCCCCATCAGAGTCCCCCATCAGAGCCCCCCACCAGAGCCCCCCACAGCAGGTGTCCCCTATCAAAGCCCCCCACAGCAGGTGTCCCCCATCAGAGTCCCCCCACAGCAGGTGTCCCCCATCAGAGTCCCCCCACAGCAGGTGTCCCCATCAGAGTCCCCCCACAGCAGGTGTCCCCATCAGAGCCCCCAACAGCAGGTGTCCCCCATCAGAGCCCCCCACAGCAGGTGTCCCCATCAGAGCCCCCCAACAGCAGGTGTCCCCATCAGAGTCCCCCCACAGCAGGTGTCCCCTATCAAAGCCCCCCACAGCAGGTGTCCCCCATCAGAGTCCGCCCACAGCAGGTGTCCCCCATCAGAGTCCCCCCACAGCAGGTGTCCCCCATCAGAGTCTCCCCACAGCAGGTGTCCCCCATCAGAGTCCCCCCACAGCAGGTGTCCCCCATCAGAGTCCCCCCACAGCAGGTGTCCCCCATCAGAGTCCCCCCACAGCAGGTGTCCCCCATCAGAGCCCCCCCACAGCAGGTGTCCCCCATCAGAGCCCCCCACAGCAGGTGTCCCCCATCAGAGCCCCCCACAGCAGGTGTCCCCATCAGAGCCCCCCAACAGCAGGTGTCCCCATCAGAGTCCCCCCACAGCAGGTGTCCCCATCAGAGCCCCCAACAGCAGGTGCCCCCTTTAGAGCCCCCCACAGCAGGTGTCCCCTTTAGAGCCCCCCACAGCAGGTGTCCCCCACAGCAGGGTGTCTCCTTCAGAGTCCCCCCACAGCTGGTGTCCCCATCAGAGCCCCCCCACAGCAGGTGTCCCCCATCAGAGTCCCCCCACAGCAGGTGTCCCCCATCAGAGTCCCCCACAGCAGGTGTACCCTATTAAAGCCCCCCACAGCAGGTGTCCCCCATCAGAGTCCCCCCACAGCAGGTGTCCCCATCAGAACCCCCCACAGCAGGTGTCCCCATCAGAACCCCCCACAGCAGGTGTCCCCATCAGAACCCCCCACAGCAGGTGTCCCCATCAGAGCCCCCCACAGCAGGTGTCCCCATCAGAGCCCCCCCACAGCAGGTGTCCCCCATCAGAGCCCCCCCCCACAGCAGGTGTCCCCTATCAAAGCCCCCCACAGCAGGTGTCCCCTATCAAAGCCCCCCCACAGCAGGTGTCCCCTATCAAAGCCCCCCCACAGCAGGTGTCCCCTATCAAAGCCCCCCACAGCAGGTGTCCCCCATCAGAGCCCCCCAACAGCAGGTGTCCCCCATCAGAGTCCCCCCACAGCAGGTGTCCCCCATTAGAGTCCCCCCACAGCAGGTGTCTCAATCAGAGTCCCCCCACAGCAGGTGTGCCCATCAGAGTCCCCCCAAAACAGGAGTCGCCCATCAGAGCCCCCCACAGCAGGTGTCCCCATCAGAGCCCCCCAACAGCAGGTGTCCCCATCAGGGTCCCCCCACAGCAGGTGTCCCCATCAGGGTCCCCCCACAGCAGGTGTCCCAGATCAGAGCCCCCAACAGCAGGTGTCCCTCATCAGAGCCCCCCACAGCAGGGTGTCTCCATCAGAGTCCCCCCACAGCAGGTGTCCCCCATAAGAGTCCCCCATCAGAGCCCCCCACCAGAGCCCCCCACAGCAGGTGTCCCCTATCAAAGCCCCCCACAGCAGGTGTCCCCCATCAGAGTCCCCCCACAGCAGGTGTCCCCCATCAGAGTCCCCCCACAGCAGGTGTCCCCCATCAGAGTCCCCCCACAGCAGGTGTGCCCCATCAGAGTCCCCCCACAGCAGGTGTCCCCCATCAGAGTCCCCCCAAAGCAGGTGTGCCCCATCAGAGTCCCCCCACAGCAGGTGTCCCCCATCAGAGTCCCCCCACAGCAGGTGTCCCCCATCAGAGCCCCCCACAGCAGGTGTACCCTATTAAAGCCCCCCACAGCAGGTGTCCCCCATCAGAGCCCCCCACAGCAGGTGTCCCCCATCAGAGCCCCCCACAGCAGGTGTCCCCCATCAGAGTCCCCCCACAGCAGGTGTCCCCCATCAGAGTCCCCCCACAGCAGGTGTCCCCCATCAGAGCCCCCCCACAGCAGGTGTCCCCCATCAGAGCCCCCCCCACAGCAGGTGTCCCCCATCAGAGCCCCCCCATAGCAGGTGACCCCATCAGAGCCCAAAACAGCAGGTGTCCCCATCAGAGTCCCCCCACAGCAGGTGTCCCCATCAGAACCCCCCACAGCAGGTGTCCCCATCAGAACCCCCCACAGCAGGTGTCCCCATCAGAACCCCCCACAGCAGGTGTCCCCATCAGAGCCCCCCACAGCAGGTGTCCCCATCAGAGCCCCCCCACAGCAGGTGTCCCCCATCAGAGCCCCCCCCACAGCAAGTGTCCCCTATCAAAGCCCCCCACAGCAGGTGTCCCCTATCAAAGCCCCCCCACAGCAGGTGTCCCCTATCAAAGCCCCCCCACAGCAGGTGTCCCCTATCAAAGCACCCAACAGCAGGTGTCCCCCATCAGAGTCCCCCCACAGCGGGTGTCCCCCATTAGAGTCCCCCCACAGCAGGTGTCCCCCACAGCAGGTGTCCCCATCAGAGTCCCCCCACAGCAGGTGTCCCCATCAGAGTCCCCCCAAAACAGGAGTCGCCCATCAGAGCCCCCCACAGCAGGTGTCCCCATCAGAGCCCCCCAACAGCAGGTGTCCCCATCAGGGTCCCCCCACAGCAGGTGTCCCCATCAGGGTCCCCCCACAGCAGGTGTCCCCATCAGGGTCCCCCCACAGCAGGTGTCCCAGATCAGAGCCCCCAACAGCAGGTGTCCCTCATCAGAGCCCCCCACAGCAGGGTGTCTCCATCAGAGTCCCCCCACAGCAGGTGTCCCCCATCAGAGTCCCCCATCAGAGCCCCCCACCAGAGCCCCCCACAGCAGGTGTCCCCTATCAAAGCCCCCCACAGCAGGTGTCCCCCATCAGAGTCCCCCCACAGCAGGTGTCCCCCATCAGAGTCCCCCCCACAGCAGGTGTCCCCCATCAGAGTCCCCCCACAGCAGGTGTCCCCCATCAGAGTCCCCCCACAGCAGGTGTCCCCCATCAGAGTCCCCCCACAGCAGGTGTCCCCCATCAGAGTCCCCCCACAGCAGGTGTCCCCCATCAGAGTCCCCCCACAGCAGGTGTCCCCCATCAGAGTCCCCCCACAGCAGGTGTGCCCCATCAGAGTCTCCCCACAGCAGGTGTGCCCCATCAGAGTCCCCCCACAGCAGGTGTCCCCCATCAGAGTCCCCCCACAGCAGGTGTCCCCCATCAGAGTCCCCCACAGCAGGTGTCCCCCATCAGAGCCCCCACAGCAGGTGTCCCCCATCAGAGCCCCCCACAGCAGGTGTCCCCATCAGAGTCCCCCCACAGCAGGTGTCCCCATCAGAGCCCCCAACAGCAGGTGTCCCCTTTAGAGCCCCCAACAGCAGGTGTCCCCTTTAGAGCCCCCCACAGCAGGTGTCCCCATCAGAGCCCCCCAACAGCAGGTGTCCCCATCAGAGTCCCCCCACAGCAGGTGTCCCCCATCAGAGTCCCCCCCACAGCAGGTGTGCCCCATTAGAGTCCCCCCACAGCAGGTGTCCCCCATCAGAGTCCCCCCACAGCAGGTGTCCCCCATCAGAGCCCCCCACAGCAGGTGTCCCCCATCAGAGCCCCCCACAGCAGGTGTCCCCCATCAGAGCCCCCCACAGCAGGTGTCCCCCATCAGAGCCCCCCACAGCAGGTGTCCCCATCAGAGCCCCCCAACAGCAGGTGTCCCCATCAGAGTCCCCCCACAGCAGGTGTCCCCATCAGAGCCCCCAACAGCAGGTGTCCCCTTTAGAGCCCCCCACAGCAGGTGTCCCCTTTAGAGCCCCCCACGGCAGGTGTCCCCCACAGCAGGGTGTCTCCATCAGAGTTCCCCCACAGCAGGTGTCCCCATCAGAGTCCCCCCACAGCAGGTGTCCCCCATCAGAGTCCCCCACAGCAGGTGTCCCCTATTAAAGCCCCCCACAGCAGGTGTCCCCCATCAGAGCCCCCCACAGCAGGTGTCCCCCATCAGAGTCCCCCCACAGCAGGTGTCCCCCATCAGAGTCCCCCCACAGCAGGTGTTCCCCATCAGAGCCCCCCCACAGCAGGTGTCCCCCATCAGAGCCCCCCCACAGCAGGTGTCCCCCATCAGAGCCCCCCCACAGCAGGTGACCACATCAGAGCCCCCCCACAGCAGGTGTCCCCATCAGAGTCCCCCACAGCAGGTGTCCCCCATCAGAGCCCCCCCACAGCAGGTGTCCCCATCAGAGCCCCCCCACAGCAGGTGTCCCCATCAGAGCCCCCCACAGCAGGTGTCCCCATCAGAACTCCCCACAGCAGGTGTCCCCATCAGAGCCCCCCCACAGCAGGTGTCCCCATCAGAGCCCCCCACAGCAGGTGTCCCCATCAGAGCCCCCCACAGCAGGTGTCCCCCATCAGAGCCCCCCCACAGCAGGTGTCCCCCATCAGAGTCCCTCCACAGCAGGTGTCCCCATCAGAGCCCCCCACAGCAGGTGTCCCCCATCAGAGCCCCCCACAGCAGGTGTCCCCCATCAGAGCCCCCCCACAGCAGGTGTCCCCCATCAAAGTCCCCCCACAGCAGGTGTCCCCCATCAGAGTCCCCCATCAGAGCCCCCCACAGCAGGTGTCCCCTATTAAAGCCCCCCACAGCAGGTGTCCCCCATCAGAGCCCCCCACAGCAGGTGTCCCCCATCAGAGTCCCCCCACAGCAGGTGTCCCCCATCAGAGTCCCCCCACAGCAGGTGTTCCCCATCAGAGCCCCCCCACAGCAGGTGTCCCCCATCAGAGCCCCCCCACAGCAGGTGTCCCCCATCAAAGTCCCCCCACAGCAGGTGTCCCCCATCAGAGTCCCCCATCAGAGCCCCCCACCAGAGCCCCCCACAGCAGGTGTCCCCTATCAGAGTCCCCCATCAGAGCCCCCCACCAGAGCCCCCCACAGCAGGTGTCCCCTATCAAAGCCCCCCACAGCAGGTGTCCCCCATCAGAGTCCCCCATCAGAGCCCCCCACAGCAGGTGTCCTCCATCAGAGCCCCCCCACAGCAGGTGTCCCCATCAGAACCCCCCCACAGCAGGTATCCCTATCAGAGTCCCCCACAGCAGGTGTCCACCATCAGAGTCCCCCACAGCAGGTGTCCCCATCAAAGTCCCCCCACAGCAGTTGTCCCCCATCAGAGCCCCCCACAGCAGGTGTCCCCCATCAGAGCCCCCCACAGCAGGTGTCCCCCATCAGAGCCCCCCACAGCAGGTGTCCCACATCAGAGCCCCCCCACAGCAGGTGTCCCCATCAGAGCCAACCCCACAGCAGGTGTCCCCATCAGAGCCCCCCCTCAGCAGGTGTCCCCCCCGATTCTCCACACAGCGGTACTTACCTTGGGTCTCCTGCGGTGTCCTCCTCCTCACACTGGCACCAGCATTCTTCCTGCTTCCTCTCTCAGGCGCAATGAGAGAGAGAACCAGGAAGTGACATCTGACTCAGGGCAGATGTCAATCAAATCTGAAGTGCCAAGTAGCTTCCGCCCGGCGCCTGTAGTATGTATTGCTATGGCCGAGCGGAAGCTACTCGGCGCATCAGAAAACGCCACAAGGCGGGCTAAACGCCCGCAAATGCAGCGCCACGTCTGCAATCTCGTGATTGCATAGACGTGGCGCTTCCTATAAGTGCACTGTGTCCGGCATCGCACTGTATCCGGCGTCCGAACACAGTGCACTTAAGGACCTTTTTTTTCCTTTTTTTTTTTTTTTTAAAGTGCCAGTATTAAAAAATTTTTTTTTTTTTTGCTGCCTGGAGGGGGGGGGGGGGGGCGGCGCCCAGGCGCCCCCTATGGACGGGCCGCCACTGAACCAGGGCCAATCACAGCTACTGTATACTGTGAGCGCACCTGAACAATGACCTGACATAGTCTAGAAAGTCTGTCCTTACCATGAGTGTCTTACAGGTGTTAGGCTAACCCAAATACCCACTTGGGGGCATAGACCATTAAATAAATTTTAGCTGCGGAAAAGGTTGATCCAAACATCCTCAAACATTCATTGGGTGGTGGGCAACTCTCCTGAGAGCTAACGGTCACATCAGTATAGCCTTGACTGGTGTTCCTCTATACCCCTTCAACCCCATACCACCATATCCAATAACAAGTAAGCTACTTTAAGCCTAATTGCCATGCCATAATGGAAACACCCACTCCTGTGGGCTATGCTTTTCTCAGTCAATGATTACTTTCACTAGGGGGTTAAGGGCCTTCCATATTGGAATTTCAGTTCCCTAGCAAGATCAATGAGTCATTAAAAAAGTTGTAGAAATGAAAAGTACTGCAAGAAAGCATTTAAAATACTTGATTTTTCTCTGCTTTATCTGAATGTTTCAAGTAATGCCGCATACACACGAGCTGACTTTACGGCAGACTTGGTCCGGCGGACCGGAGTCCGTCAAATAATTTGATTGTGTGTGGGCTCCAGCGGACTTTTTTTCCCCAAAAAACTCGAGTCCGGTCGAAAAGTCCACTCGTCTGTATGCTAGTCGGACGGACAAAACCCGACGCTAGGGCAGCTATCGGCTACTGGCTATCAACTTCCTTGTTTTAGTCCGGTCATACGTCATCACGTACGAATCCGTCGGACTTTGGTTGATTGTGTGTAGGCAAGTCCGTTCATTCGTAAAGTCCGTCGGAAAGTCCGTCGAAAAGTCCGTCGGACTGAGTCTGCTCGTGTGTACGCAGCATTAGTGACAAGGTCTGTTTTTGGTGACAAATTTACTGTATGTTTTATTGTATGTTAGCTTAGTTTCATCCTGCACGACATATTTTGAATTACTAAACAAATACCCAGGTTTGAAGTCAGATCTGATTTATATGTCTAAATAAGACATCTGTTGAGTTAATTTTGTCTTTGGAGATGTCTGTAAAAATAAATATCCTTAACTCAAATACTTCTTTCCTGTCCTGTCTTGTCCCATCCTGATGTTTACTTTAGTATCCAGGATGAACACATGTGAGAACTGTCATAAAAAACTGTTTTTTTCTCCTGTGTATCTGTGCATTTGGATCCAACTGCAAACAGGCTGTTACTATGCATGCTCGGCCATCAGCCACCTAATTTATGCCAGTAGTAACTGTTAAATCTACAGCATACACCCCGGCCTCTACCATTTTCCTTATGCCCCGTACACACGGTCGGACTTTCGATGGAATATGTGCGATCTGAGCTTGTTGATGGAAATTCCGACCGTGTGTGGGCTTCATCTGACTTTTTCCATCGGAATTTCCGACACACAAAGTTTGAGAGCAGGCTATAAAATTTTCCGACAACAAAATCCGTTTGCGTAAATTCCGACCATGTGTGGACAATTCCGATGCACAAAGTGCCACGCATGCTCAGAATAAATTAAGAGACGAAAGCTATTGGCTACTGCCCCGTTTATAGTCCCGATGTACGTGTTTTACGTCACCGCGTTCAGAACGATCAGATTTTCCGACAACTTTGTGCGACCGTGTGTATGCAAAGCAAGTCTGAGCCAACATCCGTCAGAAAAAATCCATGGATTTTGTTGTCGGAATGTCCGATCAATGTCCGATCGTGTGTACATGGCATTACTCCTATGTAAGCCCTGCATTCTATATATCTTGATCATTCAAACAATGGATGGCGCTGCTCTTTGCCTTATATATTAATCCTTGTGAATATCACACTTGAAAGTATCAGCTGCCTTTTTAAGGTGTAAATACACCCTTAAGGTGTAAATACACCCAGAAAAATCTGAAAAAATGGTGCTCGATATAAAGTGTGTATGTTCTTATGTGGGGGTATAAGGGACCTTGGGCCGTGGGCTACAAAAGTCTAGCCTGTCACAGTGTTATGCTGGATACTAAGATTTTTGTGCATATATTCATGAATATTTATGCATACATAATGTTCTCATTATACTAAAAAGCATCCGATGTTACACCATACACAATATCGGCAAAAATAATTAAAAAAATTGGTTGTCTCAATCCAACAATAAACAATGCAAATAGTTCATATAAAAATGGTTCACACCAGAACATGCGAACAGGCAAAAAGGTTGAGTGAACATTCGAACCCTATTAAAGTCTATGGGACACGAACATGAAAAACATAAGTGCAAAGTTATTGCTATAAAAAGTGTATGGGGACCCGGGTCCTGCCCCAGGGGACATGTATCGATGCAAAAGAAAGTTTTTAAAAACTACTGTTTTTTCAGGAGCAGTGATTTTAATAATGCTTAAAGTGAAACAATAAAAATTAAATATTCCTTTAAATATCGTGCCTGGGGGGTCCCCTTAGTCTACCTGTAAAGTGGTGCATCTGTGCAATGTGTAGAACAGTGCTACAGAAAAATGAGATTTTCTAAAGGAAAAACATTTATTTAAACTTACTCGCGGCTGTAACTTATTGTCGGCTAACGGCAATATAGATTAAAAATCAAGGAAAAAATCGTTGCAGGTCCCCCCCCCCCATTCAATTCCAGGCCCTTCGGGTCTGGTATGGAATTTAAGTGGGGAACTCCACACCAAAATAAAAAAAAAAATTATGTTGGGGGCCCCCCTAAAATCCACACCAGACCCTTATCCGAGCATGCAGCCTGGAAGACAGGATGGGGGGGGGCTAGCAAGCGACCTCCCCTCCTGAACCATACCAGACCACATGCCCTCAACGGGGGGGGGTGCTTTGGGGTCCCCCCAAAGCACCTTGTCCCCATGTTGATGGGGACAAGGACCTCTTCCCGACAACCCTGGCCATTGGTTGTCGGGGTCTGCGGGCGGGGGGCTTATCAGAATCTGGAAGCCCCTTTTAACAAGAGGGGCCCCCAGATCCCAGCCCCCCCCATGTGAATGGGTATCGGGTACATTGTACCCCTACCCATTCACCAAAAAAAGTAAAAACCACAATAGACAGTTTTTGACAATTCCTTTATTAAAAAATAAGAAAAAATAAAAAAATGTCCAGTGATGTCATCCATCTTCAATAATGCCAACCAACGGACCCGAAAAAATGAAAAAAAAAACAAACTCTGCCTCTATGGGAGGCCTCCCGGTGACTGCTGTCTTTTCCCTTTGAAAGCTCTTATATAATAGGCAAGGGCAGGGCCACCCGCTGAGGTAACCGGATGACCCAGCCCCCATCCGACATCACAGGATGGTAAAATATGTGTGTGGCCAAACTCTTAACAATGGGAGGGGCTTAAGAAGTGTGATAGACAGGAATGGCAGAGGTGAAGGGTCTGCAGGGCAGTGTATGGGGGTCAGCAGGGCAGAGAAGAGGCATCACAAGGTCAGAGGACAGGGGGTCAGTAGAGCAGTGTAAAGGAGTCAGCAGGATGGAAGACATGGGGTCAGTAAGACAGGGTACCGGGGTCAGGATGGAGGACCAGGGGTCAGTAGGACAGGGTACAGGGGTCAGGACGGAGGACCAGGGGTCAGTATGGCAGGGTACAGGGGTCAAGACGGAGGACCAGGGGTCAGTAGGACAGGGTACAGAAGTCAGGACGGAGGACCAGGGGTCAGTATGGCAGGGTACAGGGGTCAGGACGGAGGACCAGGGGTCAGTAGGACAAAGTACAGGGGTCAGGACAGATGACCAGGGGTCAGTATGGCAGGGTACAGGGGTCAGGACGGAGGACCAGGGGTCAGTATGGCAGGGTACAGGGGTCAGGACGGAGGACCAGGGGTCAGTAGGACAAAGTACAGGGGTCAGGACAGATGACCAGGGATCAGTATGGCAGGGTACAGGGGTCAGGACGGAGGACCAGGGGTCAGTATGGCAGGGTAGAGGGGTCAGGACGGAGGACCAGGGGTCAGTAGGACAGGGTA
Organism: Aquarana catesbeiana; assembly: GCF_042186555.1. NCBI lineage: Eukaryota > Metazoa > Chordata > Amphibia > Anura > Ranidae > Aquarana > Aquarana catesbeiana. Next base: position 79,755,833 of record NC_133325.1, on the reverse strand, counting down.
CAGGGGTCAGGACAGAGGACCAGGGGTCAGTAGGACAGGGTACAGGGGTCAGGACAGAGGACCAGGGGTCAGTATGGCAGGGTACAGGGGTCAGGACGGAAGACCAGGGGTCAGTATGGCAGGGTACAGGGTTAAGACGGAGGACCATCAGGTACCTTCAGGCTTGCAGCAGGCTGATAGCAGGCTGATTCTCCTCCTGAGTCCAGTAATCAGTGGGCTGAGCAAACGGCCCCTCCTCTGCAAGAGCCACTTGCACAGATCGCCGTTCTTCCATAGTGGAGTGCATGCTCCCCGCCTCCTCCTCTGTACGGGAAAACAAAACATCACAGCAGGAGGAGGAGGGGTGGGTCCAGTGTGCTCCACTCTACACAGTGCATGCATGCAGGGGTGTACCTAGAGCATTTGGCACCCGGGGCGGATCCTATATCTGGCACCCCCCCCCAAACACCCACAAAGATTTGTAATATTTTCAAGAATATTTGCACAAATTCATCAGTTCAAAATCAGTGCAGCCTCGCCAGTGCCCATCAGTGCAGGCTCACCAGTGCCGGCTCACCAGTGTCAATCAGTGCAGGCTCACCAGTGCCAATCAGTGCAGCCTCACCAGTGCCCATCAATGCAGGCTAACCAGTGCCATTTATACAGTAATCAGTGGCTATTTTTAGCATTGATCGCTGTATAAATGTCACTGGTCCCAAAAAAGTGTCAAAAGTGTCCCATCTGTCCGCTGCAATGTCGCAGCCCCGCTAAAGATCACTGATCACCGCCATTACTAGTAAAAAAAAAAAAAAATAATAATAATGCCATAAATATATCCCCTATTCTGTAGACACTGTAACTTTTGCACAAACCAATCAATATACGCTTATTGCGATTTTTTTTTTTTTTTATCAAAAATATGCAGAAAAATACATATTGGCCTAAACTGATGAAGAAATTTTGTTTGTTTTGTTTTTTTAATTTTGGGATATTTATTATAGCAAAAAGTAAAAAATATTGGTTTTTTTTTCAAAATTGTCTGCCTTTTTTTATAGCACAAAAAATAAAAACCGCAGAGGTGATCAAATTCCACCAAATGAAAGCTCTATTTGTGGGAAAAAAAGGACATACATTTTGTTTGTGTTCAACGACGCACGACCGCACAATTGTCAGTTAAAGTAATGCAGTGCTGTATCACAAAAAATGGCCTGGTCATTAAGGGGGTAAATTCTTCCGGGGCTGAAGTGGTTAAGCAGGTCATTTTACTTCAAGGTCCACTTTACAGTATCCAAAGACAAACATTTGTTGTTTCGTTTTCTATAGAATAGAGAAGGGTTAGGATCCCTGTCCATTTTTTATTTGTTGTCTGCATTACCTACAGGATCACTCACTGCAACAATGTCTTCATTGGAAGATTTATTACAGTGACAGTGCATTTTTTTTTAGCACTGATCACTGTATTAGTGTCACTGGTCCCCAAAAAGTGTCAGTTAGTGTCAGAATGCCCACCACAATATCACGGTCCTGCTATAAGTCACTGATCGCCGCCATTACTAGTAAAAAAAAAATCACATAGATTGTAGATGCTATAACTTTTGCACAAAACCAATCAATACACGCTTATTGGGATTTTCTTTTCTTTTTTTTTACCAAAAATATGTAGCAGGATACATATTGGATACATTTATGAAGAAATTAGATATTTTACATTTTTTTTTATTGGATATATTTTATAACAGAAAGTAAAAAATATTGTTTTTATTCCAAATTGTCGGTCTTTTTTTTTTTGTAGTGCAAACAATCAAAAGTGCAGGGGTGATTTTATATTTTACAAAAAAATTGGGTTAACTATTGTGTTTTTTTTTTGCATTAAAATTCAAAAAAGTGTATTTTTTGCCAAAAAAAATGGGTCTGAAAAACCACTGTGTAAATACCATGTGACAGAAAAAAATTGCAAAGCCCACCAATTAATTCTAGGGCTTTTGCTGTAACAAAAATATAACATGTTTGGGGTTCTAAGTAATTTTCCAGCAAAAAAACATGTAAACAAAAAGTGTCAGAAAAAGCCTGGTCTGGAAGTGACTACTCTATGCAAAAAAAAGTTATACACTTTAATGTTTTGGAACCCTTGTTTCTGTATACAGTTTGTGATTATATGCTGTATGTACATAGGGCACGCATAGTTGCCCATTAGAAAGACTTCTGCTTTCAGTGTTGTGTTTTACCACCTCTTCTCACATTGCAATTCTAAGGGGTTCTTTACTAAACAGATAAAGAATGTTCCCTTACCTTAGTAAATACAGTGACAGTGTTTTTACTTTAATCATCCACTTAGATGTCGGGCCAAATTCTTTTTTTTTTTTTATTTAATATTAGCGAAGAAAGCATGTAAGTGGGGCTTTGTGATTGGGTAGCCTACAACCAGTGGCGTTGTTAGGTGGGTGCGGGGGGTGTGGGCCGCACCCGGGTGACACCCGCCAGAGGGGTGACACCCGTAGGTAGCGGCACGCACCGCTAACACTGCCCGCTGCCCTGATCTGCACCACGGGACTTGTGCTGTGTCCCTCAGCACAGCGGTCTGAAGCCGCCTCCCCCTCCTCTCTGTTTACATTCACACAGGAGGAGGAGGAGCCTGAGGGACACACACGGCTGTGTGCATCTGTCCGCGCTGTTCTGAGGTCTGTAAACTTCATGTATACAGTATGTGGGTGGACATGTGCAGGGGGATTCTATACTAATGGGGGGCTCTGCACTGGGGGGATTCTATACTAATGGGGGGCTCTGCACTGGGGGGATTCTATACTAATGGGGGGCTCTGCACTGGGGGGATTCTATACTAATGGGGGGCTCTGTATTGAGGGGGATTCTATACTAATGGGGGCTCTGCACTGGGGGGATTCTATACTAATGGGGGCTCTGCACTGGGGGGATTCTATACTAATGGGGGCTCTGCACTGAGGGGGATTCTATACTAATGGGGGCTCTGCACTGGGGGGATTCTATACTAATGGGGGCTCTGCACTGGGGGGATTCTATACTAATGGGGGCTCTGCACTGGGGGGATTCTATACTAATGGGGGCTCTGCACTGGGGGGATTCTATACTAACGAGGGCTCTGCACTGAGGGGGATTCTATACTAATGGGGGCTCTGCACTGGGGGGATTCTATACTAATGGGGGCTCTGCACTGGGGGGATTCTATACTAATGGGGGCTCTGCACTGGGGGGATTCTATACTAATGGGGGCTCTGCACTGAGGGGGATTCTATACTAATGGGGGCTGCTCTGCACTGGGGGGATTCTATACTAACGAGGGCTCTGCACTGAGGGGGATTCTATACTAATGGGGGCTCTGCACTGGGGGGATTCTATACTAATGGGGGCTCTGCACTGGGGGGATTCTATACTAATGGGGGCTCTGCACTGGGGGGATTCTATACTAATGGGGGCTCTGCACTGGGGGGATTCTATACTAATGGGGGCTCTGCACTGAGGGGGATTCTATACTAATGGGGGGCTCTGTATTGAGGGGGATTCTATACTAATGAGGGCTCTGCACTGAGGGGGATTCTATACTAATGGGGGGCTCTGCACTGAGGGGGATTCTATACTAATGGGGGGCTCTGTATTGAGGGGGATTCTATACTAATGGGGGGCTCTGCACTGAGGGGGATTCTATACTAATGGGGGCTCTGCACTGGGGGGATTCTATACTAATGGGGGCTCTGCACTGGGGGGATTCTATACTAATGGGGGCTCTGCACTGAGGGGGATTCTATACTAATGGGGGGCTCTGCACTGAGGGGGATTCTATACTAATGGGGGCTCTGTACTGGGGGGATTCTATACTAATGGGGGCTCTGCACTGGGGGGATTCTATACTAATGGGGGCTCTGCACTGAGTGGGGATTCTATACTGATGGGGGTCAGCACTGAGGGGGGTGTATGTACTGATGGGGCGGTCTGCACTGAGGTGGGAGGTTGATACTGATGGAAGGGGGTCTGCAGACTCTGCACTGAGGGAGGGTTTCTGTACTGAGGGAGGGGGTCAGTACTTAGTGTGGGGTCTATACTGAGGAAAGGGGGTCCGCACTGAGCGGGAGTCTGTACTGATGGAGGGGGTCTGTACTGAGGGCGGGGAGTCTGTACTTAGTGGGGGGTCTATATTGATGGAAGGGGGTCTGTACTGAGGGAGGGGGGCTATATTGATGGAGTGGGGTCTGTAGTTGGTGGAGGGGGGTCTGTACTGAGGTAGTTGGTGGAGGGGGGTGACACCAATTTTTTCGGCACCAGGTGACACCAACCCTAGTGACGCCACTGCCTACAACTCTCTTTCCCTAATCCTGTCCTGCTAGAACATTGTTCCTCCTACTGAGGCCAAACCCTCCGACATATTTTGCCCCGCTCTGTGCCGCAGGCCTCCACTTGACATTCCCGGCTGTTAACCTTTATATTTCAAGAAGGGAACATCCACACACGAAAAGAATCGCTGCACTTTTACTGATGGTACTCAGGAAATGGCATAACAGTCACATCACATTGACATATATTCCTGAGTCACTTGATATTACATAGTCAATCACATTTAGTGGACGGTCCGCAGTAATTACATGTGAAAGCATATGCAGGACCTTAAGCAGTCATCTCCCTCTAACAGTGCCTCCTTCCACCCGTGGTCATTAGTACTCACAAGACTGGGATCTCTGTAGAAACCTCCTCCATAGGTACACCTCTCCTAGGACCCTGCAGGGGAATAGCCATACTCAGGAAACTCTTGGCCTTGCCTAAAAGGCCTTTTGCATCCCGCCTTAGCCCCCACCTCCATAAAGGTAAGAAAATCTATAGCCAGCTTTTATGGGGGAAGGTCTACCCCTCCCAGCCCCCAGTCCTGTCCAGGGCCCCGATGTGCTAGTTATATCTGTGCAGGAGTAGGGATTTTGGCTCCCATGCTCCGAGTGTCCTAGGGCTCCTCCCAACCTGGCTTATAACTGGGCAATGATTTACCCATGACATCATACCTCCCATAATAGATAGGAATGAGAGACACCTATTAGCAAAAGTATGTAGGCATGCGACACACCCCATGCCATGTCCCCTTAAAGGAGAATTAAACAAAAAAAAAATTTAGTTATACCCACAGTTTTACCACTACTATTCTTTTATACTGCCTTTTGGCATATATAAATGCAGCAATTCAGAAATTGGATGGAAAATAAATAGTGCATTTTATATACAGCTATATAGATCAGACCAAAATGAGGGACAAATGAGGAGGAAAGAGGGACAGAGGGACTTTGTTCCAAATCAGAGACAGTCCCTCGAAATCAGGGACAGTTGGGACCTATGTGACATACTTTCTTTAACCAGACACTATTCTGGAACAGAGCCACCTAGTGGCAGACTAGCTAACTGCACCTACAAGCAGCTTCCCCTTAAAGCAGTGTTTTTCAATCGTCCTAGTGCCGTGACCCCTTGATAAAATTTCCCAAGTTGTGGGGACCCCTAACAGTAAAATTATTTTCGTTATTTCCTGAGAAGCCCAGGTTTACCTACCGGAGGGCTCCAACCCTCAGAGACCGCCTAGCAAGAAATGTGCTTGATCCACCTACCAAGAAAAACTTTTCATTTTTTGAAGAGAAAGGAACCTAAAGAAAGTAAGAAAAAGAAGTTAAGCTTTACCTCTACAGTGACATCTAAAGAGTATCTAATAGAGGACTTCCTATCATGTCCGACTGAGGGGGTGGTTTATTTATTAGAATGCCCGTGCCGGATCCAGTATATTGGTAGAACGAAAAGGGAACTTTGGAGGAAATTGAGGGAGCATGTCCAGAATATTAAAAAGGGGTTTGTTAAACAAAGCCTGTCAAGACATTATGCAGAATTTCACAATAAAGACCCCTCATCCCTTTTGGTTTGTGGCATTGAAAAATATAAACCTCATTGGAGAGGAGACAATAAAGTGATTAAAATTAGCCAGCTTGAGTCAAAATGGATACATGAAATACGGACTCTGACTCCTTTGGGTCATAACGTTGAATTCGACCTCAACTGTTTTATTTTGAATTAATAATTTTTCTTTTTCTACTTTTTTAAATTACTTTTTTATACTACATTGTTATTCCCCTCCTCGCTGTTACATGCTTCTGCCCTGTTGATGATTTTTTATGCGATTTTTTTTTTTATGCGATTATTACTAGGTTATACCCTATCTGGTTTCCTGTACTTACCTCCTTTGTTTGTGTCGTATGCTTTTATTTCCTCACATTTACCTATAGTGTGGAATTTTTTTATCAACATCACTATTTATCCACAAGATGGCAATATAGGCAAATTAGAACAAGTATCTTTGCTCATGAATATGTTTCATTTACGAGATTCCATTTTCTTACCACTAGATGTCATCTGTCTGCCCGGTTTTAAGGTGTTTCTTGATGAATCACCACTAGATGGTGTTGTCCTATGGAGATTTTATATAGGCTAGTTTATATGCTTTTTATTTTCCTTTTTTTGTTTTATTTTTTACATTTTTATATTTTTTATTTTGATCTGTTATTATTATTATTATTATTATACAGGATTTATATAGCGCCAACAGTTTGTGCAGCGCTTTACAACATGAGGGCAGACAGTACACTTACAATACAAATCAATACAGGAGGGATCAGAGGGCCCTGCTCGTTGGAGCTTACAATCTAGAAGGGAGGGTCAAGTGGAATAAAAGGTAATAACTGTGGGGGATGAGCTGATGGAAAAAATGAAAATACAGTTGTTAGGTGTGGGTAGGGTAGGCTTCTCTGAAGAGAAGGGTTTTCAGGGATTGTCTAAAAGCTAATAGAGTAGGAGATAAGCGGACAGATTGGGGTAAGGCATTCCATAGGATTGGAGAGGCTTTGGAAAAGTCCTGGAGGCCAGCATGGGAGGAGGTGATGAGGGAGCTGGAGAGTAGGAGGTCTTGAGAGGAACGAAGAGAACGAGTAGGTTGGTATTTAGAGACTAAGCTAGTGATGTAGCTGGGGGCAAAATTGTGGATGGCTTTGTACGTAGTTGTTAGAATTTTGAATTTAATTCTTTGGCCGAGCAGAAGCCAGTGGAGGGATTGACAGAGAGTAGTGGCAGACACAAAGCGATTGGTATGGTGGATGATTCTGGCAGCGGCATTCATGATAGATTGAAGTGGTGATAGACTATGTAGAGGTAAGCCAATGAGAAGGGAGTTGCAGTAGTTGAGGTGAGAGATGACCAGCGAGTGAATTAAGAGCTTTGTTGTGTCATTGGTTAGAAAGGGGCGTATTTTGGAGATGTTGCGGAGGTCGAGGCGGCAGGATTCGGACAGTGATTGGATGTGTTGCTTGAAGGTGAGTTCAGAGTCCAGGACTAAACCTAGAACCTTGGCATGTGGGGATGGGCTTATAGTTGTGCCATCAATTTTGACAGAGAGATCAGGGGAAGGGGCATATGGGGAATGAAAAATTATAAGTTCGGTTTTGGATAGACTGAGTTTGAGGAAGTGGTGTGACATCTAGACTGATATATCTGATAGTAAATTAGTGATACGTGAGGAGACAGAGGGAGTGAGCTGAGGGGTAGAGAAATAGATTTGGGTGTCGTCAGCGTAGAGGTGGTATTGGAAGCCGTGGGAGGCTATCAGTTGACCCAGGGAGGCGGTGTAGATTGAAAATAGTAGAGGTCTAAGGACAGAACCCTGGGGGACCCCAACAGAGAAAGGAAGAGGAGAGGAGGAAGTAGAGTTGTAAGAAACACTAAAGGTGCGGTTGGATAAGTAGGAAGAGAACCAGCGAAGAGTACAGTCATGGAGACCAAAGGCGTGTAGTTTTTAGAGGAGGAGGGGGTGGTCAACAGTATCAAAGGCAGCAGAGAGGTCCAGGAGTAGGAGTACAGAATAGTGTTGATTGGTTTTGGCCGTTAGTAGATCGTTTGTTAGTTTTAGGAGAGCAGTCTTTTTATTATAATTGCTTAGACCTCATATGGTTATTTATGGTGTCTACTGAGTGAGGATACACCTATTAGTATTCCAATCCAATCTACTTAGTGAAGATACACCTATTAGTATTCCAATCCAATCTACTGAGTGAGGATACACCTATTAGTATTCCAAATCCACTTTGCTGATTAAGAACGGACTATATAAATAGACACCTGATGCCAGACTCTATTACCCTTTTATAAAGTCACATGGGCAGTGACGATACGCGACAGGGAAGAGTCAGGAGTCATCACTTCCGGCCGCGGCCGAGACCGGAAGTACTGGGATCTGTGCTGTTCATTTTATGCTGTACATGTAAGTTACTATGTTGTCTTGAATAAACCTGTTTTGAATACTACACAATGGGGATACTCCTTTCTATTGCTTGCCTCCATCCAACTTGCCGAACTTGAGGCCTTCCATTGTAGATTTGCCAGACCTGTGATGATTGGAGGAGACAGATCGATCGATGGTGTTTCATCCACTTCCTGATTGCAGGCTCGACTTGACCCTAGGGGTTTTTGCTAGAGGTGAGAGGCTGGGAGAAACCTGTGGCGCACCACGGATTACGGTTATTAAGAGGAATCTGTCACCTATCATCGTTTGCACTTACACTTTTTTTCATCTATTTTTTGCAGGAACTGTTTTATGAAGACTCGCTTTGTTCACGTTGGAACTGTATTACATTAATTGGATTGACTTGTGGCTATTTTTATAGCATTTCTGCACTTTTTTGCACTTTATGTGATTTTTGTTATTGCATGCGCCTTTTTTAATCTCATGCGACTTTTTTTTCAATTTTTTCTAAATTTGTGATTTTTTTTTTTTTCATCTTGATGCACTTTTAGACTATTTTTGGATTTATTCACCTTCATTTGAATTGTCTATTTATTTATTTGATGTCATATTTCATGAATTTCACTGTTATTTATCCGATATCAATTTTTATGAATTTAATGGATGTTTAGTCACTTTATTTATGTGATTTTGCTCTTTACGCATATGCACTTTACTTGAAGAATTGGATTATATTTATTTTATCACATTTATGCACTTTGAGTTAGCTCCACATATCTCTTTTTACCTTAAAATTATTATCGTAGCATGGGCTGTCAGCGCCCTAGGCAAGACAAGTAGTTTGGGCCCCCAATCCATGGACATTTAGCGCTCCCTGAGTCCCTTCCACTCATACAGTATTAAAACCCCTTATGGTACGTTTAGGATGTACCACTTTCTCTTTGCTCTCCTTTCTTTTCCTTTTATCTCTCTCTATCCTAATTTCTTGTTTTTTCCCCATCCCTCTCTCTAGCTGTTTTTTGTTTTCTCTTATTCTTTCTCTCCCTTTTTCTTTGTTCCTCCCCCTCTTTTCCTCTCCCTTACATGTATTCTGTATTTTTATTCCTTCTCTTACTCCTTAAAGGGGGAGTGGGGAGAAAGGGATGAGTGGTAATGCTGATGGGGAGTGGGATGAGTGGCAGTGCTGGGGGGAGTTCTGATCAGCCAACTTAGGTGCTCTTGAGCAAGGTCCTCTGAGAACTGTAGTGGGGACTTTTAATGGCAACTAAAATCACAGGCAGTGTTACTCACTGTGTCTCCAACTTTGTGGTGTCTCATAGCAGTGACACCTATGCCGAAATCATAGGTTATATAGGGAAGTAAGGAGAGGAGCTGGACCAGCACAGACAGTAATAAGATACATTCAGAACAAGAAAGATCTATGACATGCAAGGAGAGAGGGGGCTCTGCAAGGGAACTGAAATGTTGGCTTGCAAGTTCAGAGGCACATTGCAAGTTGATAAAATATTTCATATGGAAAGGAAAACTGCCGCAAGTAATCATTTACATTACCCAGTTTTCTGTGCTTTTACCTGCAATTTTTTACTTTGGAAACATGGTCGCTTTACTTTGAGCTGCTATTCTGGAATATACCATATGAATTTTTATTTAGAAATTTATTTATTTTTTTTTTTAAATAAACACTGCACATTTACCCACAATCACATTTGACCCACATTTACACAGCTCTAATGAAATATGAGCGTATTCTGTGTTATTGAACCATCTCATGTGATGGTAAACGCCATCTAATGGGCAAAATTATTATTTTATTTTTTTATCTGATTGAGGTATCTATAAACAAATAATGCATTTTGGACACCAGATGGCGATAACAATCACTCAGTTCTATAGTGCAATACTGCTAATTTCATTGGAACTGTTACATTTGTTCATCAAACATTTTATACTGTACATAGATCCTTCTGTGTTAACAGATAAAATACAATATTTTGCGCTTGATTTGGTGTGCTCAATACATAGGTGCTCTCTTGACAATATTAACCACTTTATCTCCGGAAGGTTTACACCCCCCCTTCATGACCAGGCCATTTTTTGCGATACGGCACTGCGTTACTTTAACTGACAATTGCGCAGACGTGTGACAATTTACCCAAATAAAACGTATGTCCTTTTTTTCCCCACAAATAGAGCTTTTTTTGGTGATATTCGATCACCTCTGCAGGTTTTTATTTTTTGCGTTATAAACAAAAAAAGACAGTCAATTTTTAAAAAATATATATTTTTTACTTTCTGCTATAAAACATATCCAATAAAAAACATGTAAAAAAATCGAATTTCTTCATCAATTTAGACCAATATGTATTCTGCTACATATTTTTGGCAGAAAAAAATCCAAATAAGCGTAAATTGATTGGTTTGCGCAAAAGTTATAGCGTCTACAAAACAGGGGATATATTTATGGCATTTTTAGTTATTTATTTTTTACTAGTAATGGCGGTGATCAGTGACTTATAGAGGAACTGTGACAACATCGTGGCGGACAAATCGGACAGTAATGCCGTGTGGGCTTCATCGGACCTGCAGCGGACTTTTTCGGTTGAAAATCAGACGGACTTTAGATTTGGAACATGTTTCAAATCTTTCCGACGGACTCGAGTCCGGTCGAAAAATCCGCTCGTCTGTATGCTAGTCCGACGAACGAAAACCGACGCTAGGGCAGCTATTGGCTACTATCAACTTCCTTATTTTAGTCCGGTCGTACGTCATCACGTACGAATCCATCGGACTCGGACAGAGTTTTACAATGCCTTATGGGATGTGTAGTTCCCAGTAGTGTATTTAGGTTTTGTACTGCCCTAGGCCTGACTAAACTCGTGCACCCCCTAATTTAAATATGACCCACCCCTTCCTGTCAAAGCCACACCCCTTGCTGTTTAACCGCTTGCCGACCGCCAGCCGTCACATGACGGCCAGGGGGCACGGCTCTCGGTCTGGACGGGCGTCATATGACATGTGTCCATTTAAACAGGGAATGTGCGTGATCATGTGCGCGCATCCCTGTAGCTTCGGTGGCGGTGTGTCACGGAGACACTGCTCGCCACCGAGGGGGGTGTTTACCACGTGATCGGCCGTTATAAAGTCACGGCCGATCACAGATGTTACCGCCCCCCTTTGCACGGCGCATGCGCGCGAGCATGTCGGTGGCAGCGTGTTACCGGGAACACTGCTCGTGACCGACGCTGGTAAACAGCCTTTGGCCGGCGGCTGTTTACCACGTGATCGGCTGTGATCCTTTCACAGCCGATCACCAAATGTAAATACAGAGTGGTAACGAGATGTTACCGGGTTCTCCTCCTCACACTGATCGTGTGTGAAAAGGAGATTGCGGTAACATCTCATTACCACTTTACAGTGTACACCAATCATACTGATTGCCCCCCCAATAAAGAAGACCTGTCACCACCCATAAAAGTACCTGTCACAGTCCATCAAAGTACCTGTCACCACCCATCAAAGTACCTGTCACAGTTCATCTGAGTACCCAGTACCTGAGTACCTGCCGCAGTCCTATGAGTACCTGTCAGTCTATCTGAGTACCCAAGTACCTGTCACAGTCCATCTGAGTACCCAAGTACCTGTCACAGTTCATCTGAGTACCCGAGTACCTGTCACAGTCAATATGAGTACCTGAGTACCTGTCACAGTCCATATGAGTACCTGTCACAGTTCATATGAGTACCGAGTACCTGAGTACCTGTCACAGTCCATATGAGTACCTGAGTACCTGTCACAGTTCATATGAGTACCAAGTACCTGAGTACCTGTCCCCGCCCTTCAGAGTAACCGAATACCAGTCACCAGCCCATCAGAGTACCCGAGTACCCATCTGTAGCCCATCAGAGTACCCGAGGACCTGTCACCAGCCCATCAGAGTACCCGAGTACCTGTCACCAGCCCATCAGAGTAGCAGAATGCCTGTCTGCAGCTCATCAAGTTACCCGAGTACCTGTCACCAGCCTATCAGAGTACCCGAGTACCTGTCACCAGCCCATCAGAGTACCAGAATGCCTGTCTGCAGCTCATCAAGTTACCCGAGTACCTGTCTCCAGCCCATCAGAGTACCCGAGTACCTATCTGCAGCCCATCAGAGTACCCGAGTACCTATCTGCAGCCCATGCCTCATAGAATATACGTTGGGGGTTTGCTTTCCAAAATGGGGTCATTTTGTAGGTAATTCCACTGTCCTGGTGCTCAAGGACCTTCAAAAGTGTGATAGGTAGGAATATAATGAGATGTGTAATTTATGCTCCTAGAACGCCTGAAGGTACTACTTCAATGTTGGGCCTCTGTATGTGGCCAGGCTGTGTAAAAGTCTCACACATGTGGTATCGCCTTACTCGGGAAGAGCAGCAGAATGCATTTTGGTATGTAATTTTTGCTATATACATGCTATGTGTTAGAAATATCTTATAAATTGACAACTTTGTGTACAAAAAATGCATTTTCATTTTTTTCCCACATTTTACAAAAACTTCTGGAGAAAAAAAGAACCATTCAAAAGACTCATTATGCCTCATAGATTATACGTTGGGGTGTTTGCTTTCCAAAATGGGGTCATTTTGTGGGCAATTCCATTGTCCTGGTGCTCCAGGGCTTTCAAAAGTGTAATAAGTGGTTGAGAAATGAGATGTGTCATTTATGCTCGTAGAACGCCTGAAGGTACTACTTCAATGTTGGGCCTTTGTATGTGGCCAGGCTGTGTAAAAGTCTCACACATGTGGTATTGGGAAGAGTAGCAGGATGTATTTTGGGGTGTAATTTGTTGTATGCATATGCTGTGTGTGAGAAATAACCTGATAATATGACAATTTTGTAAAAAAAAAAAAGAAAAAAAAATCTTCATTTTTCAAAGAATTGTGGGAAACAATTACAACTTAAAACACTCACCATGCTACTTACTTAATACCTTGGAATGTCTACTTTCTAAAAGGGGTCATTTGGGGGGTATTTGTACTTTCCTGACTTGTTAGTGTCTCAAGAAATGAGATTCACCTGATGTACTGAAGGCCTGATCAGATGTGATCAATTTTCAGTGATTGGCACCATAGTTTGTAGACTCTATAACTTTCACAAAGACCAAATAATATACACTAATTTGGGTTATTTTTACCAAAGATATGTAGCAGTATAAATTTTGGCCAAAATTTATGAACAAAAATTACTAATTAGCAAAATTTTATGACAGAAACAAAGAAAGGGGCATTTTTTTCACATAATTTACGATCTTTTTTTATTTATAGCACAATTTAAAAAAACCCACTAGTGATTAAATACCACCAAAAGAAAGCTCTATTTGTGTGAAAAAAAGGACACAAATTTCATATGGGTACAGTGTAGCATGACTGAGTAATTGTCATTCAAAGTGTGAGAGCGCTGAAAGCTGAAAATTGGTCTGGGCAGGAAGGGGGTGTAAGTGCTCTGTATTGAGGTGTATTGAGGTAAGTGCCCTGAAATTTTTGAGTGGGGACACTAGTTCTGAGCGCCTGGGGGGAGGCAATGGATTCCCTTAATTTGCATAGATTTCCTCTCACTTCCTGTTTGGCTATGGGGCAGGAAGTGAAGGAAAATCTCTGCAATAGGACAGGGATGGTAAAAAATAAACTGACAGGGGTTATAACCCTCCCTTATTCTATCCAAAAAAAAAGCGTTGCCTATAGTTCTACTTTAAGCACAAATTTATAATAATTTTATGGAGAGGACTAAGAAGATATAACCATGCCAATGGTGCAGCAGAAAACATATAGCACAGTGAGGAAGGTTTGTGGTCCAGGATGATAGGACAGTCAAAATTAGAAGCAGTGCCCCCCCCCCCACAGTTGTGGCATGCCGGCCGCCGCATACTCGAAGCAGTGCGGCCGCTTTATGGGGGAGCTAGACTAATTTGCCTCTCGGCCCAGTCTGCCCCATAAGACTGACGCTACACTGACAGTGTAGCGCAAGCCGGCGGGGACTCTTTCCGTGCTGCCCCCCTGCAAAGTGCTGCCCTAGGCCTAGTTCTGCAACAGCTGGAGAGCCATAGTTTGAAGATTCCTGATGACTCTAGCATGTCTTGAAAAAAGGTGGGTTCTCATGTGCCTTGTATAATGCCCAAGAAATATCGTTAGGAAAATACAAATGGGTCATGGCACATCTACATTCCGAATTTGGCACTTAAAATGGTCATGCACTATGCAATCTGATTGGCCAATCTCTGTACAACTCGATATTTAGGCAAAATAGGTAAATGGAAAACGCACCTGAACAATTAATTCAAAATATAGGAAATCAAACAGGCTCTTGCACTAAATCTAATTTATTTAAGATCTAACTGCTTGCAGTGTAAGGTCACCTTTAATAATCAAGATCTGAAAATTTTCATTTATTGGGTTTAGAATCACTTTTCTGTTCTTTGTAATGTATTGAAAGATTTTGGTAAAAAAAAGAAAAAAACACATTTCAAACAAAGATATATTAGAAGTGATAGGAATGAAATTAGCATCAAAAGGGTTAATTAACTGAGAACACCTACTAATTGCCTTACAAGACACATCCAATGAGATGAAATTAACCAATTCTATTGGGCGTGCGCTATTATCAATGAGAAAACCGCAGTTACCCTAGCGACAGTTGCAGTTTACATATGTGGGTATTTATTATAGCTATTTGCGCTTCAAGGTGCGCCGGTTCGCACATTCAATTATTGACTTTTCTGACGCACCAATTAATGTATGAACTGGTGCAGAGCCTTCTTCTTAGTAAATCACCCCCAGTAGCCAAGCCTACTGAGCGCAGTGTGAGTGAGGAGAGCTCGGTGTACACAGGATGTGAGCCGAGTCTCCCCATCTCCTCATGTTCCGGTGTTTCGTCAGATTAGGCATACCTCCCATTTTCAGATGGGAATGAGGGACACCTACTAACAAATGTATATAGGCATAGGGCACGCCCCCTGCCACACCCGCTTAAAGGAGTATAAACCAAAAAAAGTTTAATTACATCCACAAGGACTTTTTTTTACCACTACTATTCCTTTATATTGGCTTTTAACATGTACAAATGCAGCAATTTAGAAATTAGATGAAAGGTTTAGCACTGGGAAACACTTTTTGAAAGATAAAAAGTGCATTTTATATACAACTATATGGATCTGACCAAAGTGAGAGACAAATGAGGAGGAATGAGGGACAGAGGGACATTGCTCCAAATCAGGGACAGTCCCTCGAAATCAGGGACAGTTGGGAGGTATGGATTAGGCCACCCGTCAGAATGTGTAACGGAAGTGATGTTACCATACCTCCCAACTTTTTGAGATGGGAATGAAGGACACCTCTCAGCAAAAATATGCAGGCATAGGACACGCCCCTTGCCACGTCCCCTTAAAGGAGAATTGTACAAAAAAAATCAAGATTGGTAAACCCACAAGTGCTTTTTTTACCACTACTATTCCTTTACATTGGCTTTTGGAATTTGCAAATGCAGCAATTTAGAAATCAGATGAAAGGTCTAGCACTGGAAAACTTTTGGATAGAAAAAAGTGCATTTTATATACAACTATATAGATCAGACCAAAACAAGGGACAAATGAGGAGGAATGAGGGACAGAGGGACATTGCTCCAAATCAGGGACAGTTGGGAGCTATGCTTTAATGTTAAAAAATAAGTGTAGTATGCAAAACTCCGGTGGGTGTAACAAGATGTCCGCTTTCCCCCTTCTCAGTGTATCGTTACTGTGGAGGGGTACGGGGTGTAGCAAGAAGGCGGCGACGAAACATCACTTCCGTTACAAATTCTGGTGGGTCGCCTAATCTCACGAAACACCGGCCTGAAGCTCCTCCCCCGTGCGCAGACTACCTAATAGGAGGAGGCGGGAAGATGTGGGAAGGTCGGGCTCTGTGATTGGTTGCATGTTTCTACTCCCATGGCTACACCAGGCGCTGGCTGAGCTCTCCCGCCTTCCGTTGCGGTGAACGCCCCCACCCCCTGCACACGGGACTCCGCCCACCTGTCAGCTGAGCAGGCAATGTGCGCGCCCGCAGTAGGAGGTCACATGACAGAAGCCTGACAACCTGAGCTTGTGTGAGCTCCCGTGGCGCTCCGGGCAGTGTGGTGTAGGCGGTGTGTGTGTGTCGCTGTGATTGTTGTGCTCCTCGTTACACTGTCAGGGCGGGATGAGGATGATGGACGGATCCCGGGGATGGTTATGGACGGCCGTTCTGCTCCTGGCTGCTCTCAGTATGTGCTTGGCGGATGACACCCCCGGTGAGTGCTGGGGGAGGGGTGGGGGTGTGTCAGGAGTATTCATCAGTCCTTCCCTAGGATCTTACGTGCTTGTCGTCATTGATGTGTGTGATGTCACTGGCTACTGTATGACATCATATAGTGAAGTGATTTCTAATGTTACAAAGGTCCCCCCCCTTAATTTTCCCTTCTTGGGATCGCACTCCGTAGGCTGCGTTCACACCGAGCGACACACATTAAACGTGCATTTATTGTAATGCAGTCATGCAAAAAACGCATGTCGCCAAACGCACTGGGCTCAGTCCCAAACATTGGTCCTCGAGCCTTCTATGGCGAGTGATGAGGAGCCCGTTCACACCCCGGCGTAGCCGAGACGTGCAGAAAATACGTTTCCTGAAACGTGGTAAAAACGCAACCCACCCCAAACATGCTAAAAAGGTAATCTTGTAGCATGAATCACAATCACAAATCCGTGCTTAATAGCGACAAAGTCGGCGGCAAAAAAATGGTATTGGAACTACTTTGGCGCGGTTTTGGAGCGTAGTGAAAGGACTGCCATGCATGTTGCTCCAAAAACGCAAAAAAAAAAAAAATGCATTGCTCAGGTGTAAATGCAGAATGCAAATCAATAGGCTGCCATGCTAAAGCATGAAACGCGTCGCTGCTGTTAGTTGAAGATGCTGCCTCAAACAGCACTCATTAGACCGCTTTCACACTGGCACTAAAGCGCCGCTCGTTTCGGCCGCTAACGGGGAGCTTTTAACCACAAAGAAGGGGTTAAAAACTCCTGTGTTGTGACGCTTCCTGAAGCGCTGCCCATTCATTCCAATGGGCAGAGGTGTTTTGGGAGCGCTAAATACAGAGCTCCCAAACTGCCCCAAAGATGCCGCTTTTTGCAGGACTTTTTTGGAAACGTCCCGCAAGTGCACCGCCCGAGTGTGACAAGTCACACTGGAATGAATGGGGGGCGCTTTTCAGGCGCTTAGCAGAGGATATTACTAGCGCTAAAGAGCCTGAAAACCGCCCCAGTGTGAAAGGGGTCTTAGGATTGCACCGATTCTGGATTTGTATCCAGTATGAGTGCCAATACTTTTGGTCAAGTACACGCCGACACTGAGTACAAATATACATTTGCAGTGCGATTTGAGCTCATGTGAAATGAATGGGCTCCAATCGCACTGCAAAGGATAGCGTCTGATTTGAACAGGAATTCGGTGCGATTCCTGTCTGACTTGCATCCGCTCCTGTGTGAACCCAGACTGAAGTCACTATGACAAGCCTGGGTTCATACAGGAGCATTGTGTGAAACCGCATGTGATTCAGACAGGAATTGCTCCGCATTCCTGTTCAAATCCAATGCGATTCTTTGCAGTGCGATTTGAGCACATTCATTTTGTATGGGCTCAAATTACACCACAAAGGTATCAGTACTGGAGCATTGGCGTGAGTACTTGTGACCATACTTGGTGTCGGTGCAACCCTACCGCTCGTGAAGCCATCAGCGTTATGTACTGATCCGATGTGTACTGTACTTAGCGGAAACTGCGCTGCCATATTCCTCTGTGATGTCATCAGGAACCGCCCATCTCTTCCTGGTTCCTGGTGTATCATCGGGTGGGGCGGCTGAGAGAACCGCCAGGAGACAATGGGGGCCCTATGATGAAATCCCCGCACATGGTACGTGTTCAGTTGTTTGATCTGAGGCCTCCCAGGAGGGCTGACTTGTTTGTTCCTGGGGATTGTGGGCAGCTTGGAGGCCCCAACTTTCTCACCCATTGGCCCGGGTCAATTCTGGCATTCATTTTTTTTGGAGGTGGGGGGCACGTACATAAAGACTGTATGTGTATATATTATATTATATTATATTATATTATATTATATTATATAATTTGCGGTTATGTGAACGGGAGAAGGGAGGGATTATCCTTATGGGAAAAGGGTGTGGGAAGGTCCCCCTTATTAATAAAGTGGGGTACAGATACCACAGCGGACCGTTCTTCTATGTCTCTAGTTGCAAGGATTTATCTTCATGTCTTAGAGATGTAACAGGAAGTTCGAGGAGATCTCTGCAAATTGCTGGCACTTTATTACTTAAAGGAGTTGTAAAGTCAGAAGGTTTTTTTTAATGCATTAAGATAAAAAGCCTTCTGTTTGTAGCAGCTGCCCCACCACCCACTAATACTTACCCGAGCCCCAATCTCTGTCCAGCGATGTCCGCAAGTCCCTTGGCCGTCCGGGACTCTACTCCAGATTGGCTGAGACACAGCAGTGGTGCCGTTGGATCCCGCAGCTGTCAATCAAAGTCAGTTAGCCAATCAGAGAAGAGAGGGGTGGGGCCAAACGGCAGCTCCGCGTCTCAATGGACACGGAGCTGTGGCTCGGCTCAGGTGCCCCCATAGCAAGCTGCTTGCTGTGGGGGCACTCAACAGGAAGGGAGGGGTCAGGAGCAGCAAAGGGGGACCCAAGAAGAGGAGGATTGGGGCTACTCTACTGCATATCCACTGCACAGAGCAGGTGAGTATAACATGTTTGTTATTTATTTTTTAAACGCAACTTTACAATCATTATGCATTAAGGTGAAAAACTTTTTGTAGTATAGCAGCCCCCCAGCCCCCCTTTTACTTACCTGAACCCGGTCGTTCCAGCGACAGGGATGAGCAGAGCAGCTCCAGCCGCTGTCTTGGTTCCTGATTGACTGGATTTATAGCAGCAGGAGCATTTGCTCCTGCTGCTGTCCGTCAAAGCCAGTGACACCGGAGGAGGGGCCGAGTCCTGCCGTCTGTGTCCCCACAGAAATGCGGGGGTCTCCGTGGGGGCATTTGAGAAGAGGAGGAGCCAGGAGCGCCGCTGGGGGACCCCAGAAGAGGAGGACCAGGGTCCCTCTGTGCATAACCCTTGCACAGAGGAGGTAAGTATGACCTGTTTAAAAAAACGGAGCTTTACAACACCTTTAACTACTTCCCTGCCATGTCAATTCTGGCATTTCTCTTCTACATGTAAACCTCCATTTTTATTGGCTCAGTTTACATCTGCCAAAACCACTAGTGATTTTCAGCCAGGAATTGTGTGATGACAGACTGCTCTGACCGTTTAGTATGCTCCATCAGACAAATGTTGTCCAGCTTTCAACCAACAAATGTTGGATGGAAGGGCTTATACATTTTCGGCAGACAACGGTCTGTTGTCAGATTTTCGTATCGTGTGTACACAAGTCCGTCACACAAATCCAAAGTACAAATACGCATGCATACATCAATGCTCACCAAACGCGACATTAGCAGAAGGTGGCGCTCAAGAGCTGAAATTCCACGTAGTACGTCACTACCTTCGTGTCTGTTGGCTAACAATTGTGTGCCGTTCGTATGCAAGACAAGTTCCCGACACACGCCCTTCGGACAAAAGTCTGACGCTTTGTCT